>NC_053490.1:81455739-81545739 GCF_905171775.1 Rana temporaria | reverse complement strand
ACTGGTGGCGGTGCCCAGAACCAAAAATGTTCTTACAAGCTATCAGCGTGATCATTATTTTTTTAATGGTGCAGCTACACTTGAAAAATGTATTGCTATGAGTTAATGTATATCTCTTAAATACGTATTGTACTTGTAACAGCGTTTTTGAAGACATTTGTATGTAATCTGTATGCAACATTTTTCCCTGTCCAGTTTTTATATAGTATGTTGTCATACTTTTGGGGAAGAATTAAAAACATTTTTTTAATTTCTATATGGAATAAGCCCCATGATATAAGGCTACAGTAAGGTCACAAGTACTTCAGTCCTTTCCTAATTTACCTAGTGACTCCGCAACCCTTGAACATTCCAAACAAACTGATTGTAGAGCTGAAGCCATAAAGCCAAAAATACCTACGATCTCTGTTCCTTAAATAAACGGATTGAAGGTACATTGCACCCAAAAAAAGATCTGCAAAAACAGCCACTTCAATGCCTCTTGGAGGTGAATTACACATCTTCAAACAAAATATATTGAGAAAGCTTAAGAGTTGTTTATTCAGCAGAACACTGTCTAAACCAGCCTTTCTCAACCAGTGTGCCGCGGCACACTGGTGTGCCGTCAGAGGTTTTCAGGTGTGCCGCGGGGGTCAGTGGAGAGAAGGCTGTCAGATGAGCTCTCCTGCCGAACTGTGAGAAGCTCTGTCGGCTTCAAAAATGAAAGTGAAGTGCAGAGGAGTGTGCTGTGCTCTCTGCTTCCCCCTAGAGTGCAGTACCCGGCTAAAGAGAAATCTGAAAAGGTACTGAGCTAGAAGCTACATTATTTTTTTTTAAAATGGCTTTATACATTTGTCTGTGTGTGTGTGCACATGTGACTGTCTCTGTGTGTGCACATGTGACTGTCTGTGTGTGTGTGTGTGCACATGTGACTGTCTGTATGTGTGTGTGTGTGTGTGTGTGTGTGTGTGCACATGTGACTGTCTGTATGTGTGTGTGCGTGTGTGTGTGCACATGTGACTGTCTGTATGTGTGTGTGCGTGTGTGTGTGCACATGTGACTGTCTGTATGTGTGTGTGCGTGTGTGTGTGCACATGTGACTGTCTGTATGTGTGTGTGCGTGTGTGTGTGCACATGTGACTGTCTGTATGTATGTGTGCGTGCACATGTGACTGTCTGTCTGTATGTGTGTGTGTGCACATGTGACTGTCTGTATGTGTGTGTGCGTGTGTGTGTGCACATGTGACTGTCTGTATGTGTGTGTGCGTGTGTGTGTGCACATGTGACTGTCTGTATGTGTGTGTGCGTGTGTGTGTGCACATGTGACTGTCTGTATGTGCGTGTGTGTGTGTGCACATGTGACTGTCTGTATGTATGTGTGCGTGCACATGTGACTGTCTGTCTGTATGTGTGTGTGTGTGCACATGTGACTGTCTGTATGTGCGTGTGTGTGTGCACATGTGACTGTCTGTATGTATGTGTGCGTGCACATGTGACTGTCTGTCTGTATGTGTGTGTGTGTGCACATGTGACTGTCTGTATGTATGTGTGCGTGCACATGTGACTGTCTGTCTGTATGTGTGTGTGTGTGCACATGTGACTGTCTGTATGCATGTGTGCGTGCACATGTGACTGTCTGTCTGTATGTGTGTGTGCACATGTGACTGTGTATGTGTGTGTGTGCACATGTGACTGACTGTCTGTCTGTATGTGTGTGTGTGTGCACATGTGACTGTCTGTCTGTATGTGTGTGTGTGTGCACATGTGACTGTCTGTCTGTGTGCGTGTGTGTATCAGGTTTGCCAACTTTCAGTAAATTTACAAAGAGTTTGTAAAATCCATACTTTTTGCATTTGTCCATGAATGTCGGTTACAGACATGCAGCCTACATGTCCGCAATGGACATTCAAGGACAGATGAAAAAAGTACGGATTTTACAAACTTCGTAAATTTACTGAAAGTTGGCAACCCTGGTATGTATGTGTATGCATGTGTAAGCCTGTGTCTGTAGTCTGTATGTATGTTACTTTTAATCCTGCCCCCCCCATTCCTGTACCATGACAATGGATTTTGTAGGGCTTGTTTGATAGCAAGGACTGCTGCTTCTCTGAAAAGCAATCCATGCACAGATCGCTTTTCAGAGGCATTTGACAGGCCGTAAAGAGGCATTATGTTGCCTCCTCACCACCTGTTTTAAGCCCGTAAATGCAGCATCACTACACCGCAACCGTGCAATGCACACAGTTGCGGGGTAGTTGCAGTGCACCCCCATTCACCCTCGGTATACCTCCAGTTGCAGCCACAGCATGTGAACACCCCAGCTGCTGCCTCTGCAGCTAAAGGTAGAGAAGTTGGGGGTGGTAAAAACGTCTCAACCATGTGGTTTTACCGCCCCTTTGACATGTTAACAAGCCCTTGGTTCACATCTGTGCAGCTGCATGTAGGGCAGACCATTCATTTCAATGGGCTTCTGTACCCACAAAAATGCAGGGAAACAAGTCCCCAACCTTCTTCTTTTTTTTTTTATTGCACTGCAGCTAAAGCACCCCACATTTTCCAATGTGTGGGTGTACCATTAAGAATTAATGGTACCTCTAACGAGCAGAGCATTATTCTGTGTGTCAGGAATGAGCGCGATTTTGCGCGTGTTCTGCGACACACCATAATGTGAACCAAGCCTTGGACTGGGGTGCCTCAAGACTGAAAATACTTTTTAAGGGTGCCCCGACTGGAAAAAGGTTGAGAAACACTGGTCTAAACAGTCAGTAAACAACCCCCCCCCCCCGGCCACTGGTAGAGTGCCACTGACACAACTGCACGCTACCCCCCTGCGGCGCGGCACTAACACTCCCCTTCATCACCCGCTGTCCATACTGTGGATGCGGGCGCAGGGCCGTCTTTAATATGGTTTGGACCCTGGGCAAACATTTCTTTTTGGGCCCCCCACCGCCAATGCAATTTTGCTCCTGACCCCAACGTCTCAAAAAACAGACACACACATAGAATTATCTAAAAAAAAAGGGTGAGCAGTGAGGGGTACAGTGTTCTATGGGGTTGGGGCAGGGTGAACAGTGAGTGAAAGTGTTCTATAAGGTGGGGGAAGGGTGTACAGTGAGGGGTGCAGTGATCTGTAGAGTAGAACAGTATGGGGTCAAGGGTTCTGTGGGGGGGGGGGGCAGGGTGTATAGTGAGGGGTACAGTGTTGTAAAGGGTGATCAGTATGGGTGGGGGTTCTATAGATTAGATCAGTATAGAGTGAGGAGTGCAGGGTAGATGGGAGATGCAGGAAGAGGAGAGGGCTCCCACAAAGGTTCAGGAGAGGAGTAGAGAGCAGAGGACAGTGTCAGAGGGACCCAGCCCTCTGTACTAATCAGCATGGAGGGGCAGCTGGTACTCACGATTTGGGCAGCCAGCAGCGGAACCCGGTCTCTTCCTGCAGCACATAAGCTTGGCGGGTGGGTGAGTCGGCACCGTGAGGGAGGGACACGCGGGAGGGATCGACACGGCCATCCATGCTTGAAACTTGCTCTCGCTGCTCCAGGTCAGTCACTGAGAGCCGGGCACCGAACTGAGCGCAGTCTCAGCAAGCTGCTGAGACAGCCTCTCCCCGCCCCTCCACAGCTTAGCGCTCCAATGAGCGCTGAGAAGTAGAGCATAAGCTAAGCTGACTGACAGTCAGCATCACTCTGTTCGGGGAGGAGTGAGAACAGCAGCATCAGTAGGCATCAGTAGTTTAAAATTGTTGTTATTTTTTTTTTACCATTATAGTTTTTATTACAGTTTTTGATGGGAGTTGGTAGCAGTGGAGGGCAGTGTGATGGGAGGGGTGGCAGTGGAGGGCAGTATGATGGGAGGGGAGGTAGTGGAGGGCAGTATGGTGGGAGGGGAGGTAGTGGAGGGCAATATGATGGGAGGGGTGGCAGTGGAAGGCAGTATGATGGGAGGGGTGGCAGTGGAGGGCAGTATGATGGGAGAGGAGGTAGTGGAGGGCAGTATGATGGGAGGGGAGGTAGTGGAGGGCAGTATGATGGGAGGGGTGGCAGTGGAAGGCAGTATGATGGGAGGGGTGGCAGTAGAAGGCAGTATGATGGGAGGGGAGGCAGTGGAGGGCAGTATGATGGGCTGGAGGGCAAGATGATGGCAGGGGAGGTATTGGAGGGCAGTATGATGGAAGGGGTGGCAGTGGAGGGGGGATAATGGGAGGGGAGTAGTGGAGGGCAGTATAATGTAAATGGGAGGGGTGGCAGTGGAGGGAAGTATAATGGGAGGGGGCAGTGGATGGCAGTATAATGTAAATGGAAGGGGGCAGTATAATGGAAGGAGGGTTGGTGGAGGGCAGTATGATGGGAGGGGTGGTAGTGGAGGGCAGTATGATGGGAAGGGTGGTAGTGGAGGGCAGTATAATGCGAGGGGGATTAGTGGAGGGTAGTATGATGGGAGGGGGTTTGTGGAGGGCAGTATGATGGTAGGGGTTAGTGGAGGGCAGTATGATGGGAGGAGGGTTAGTGGAGGGCAGTATGATGGGAGGGGGTTAGTGGAGGGCAGTATGATGGGAGGAGGGTTAGTGGAGGGCAGTATAATAGGAGGGGGGCTAGTGGAGGGCAGTATAATGGGAAGGGGGTTAGTGGAGGGCAGTCAGGGCCGATCCTAGACGGGGTGCGAGGGGTGCTCCCCTTCCTCCTCCTTCATGTCGGTGTCCAGTGGCGCTCTCTCCGCTGGTCACCACCTCCGCCGCTGTTTCCTGACTAGCTGCCTAAGTCTGTCCCCCTTCATCCTGTCAGAGATCGGAGCGGCTCACTGTATCTGTTTGGGGGGCGCAGCGCAGCATTTAGTGCCAGTGGTGTAGATTCAGGTAGGGGCGCGCAATGACACGGCGGCACAGCGTATCGTATTTACGCTACGCTGCCGTAACTTACAGGAGCAAGTGCAGTATTCACAAAACACTTGCTCCGTAAGTTGCGGCGGCGTAGCCTAAATGGGGCCGGCGTAAGCGCTCGTAATTAAAATGTGGAAGGGGGCGTGTTTTATGCAAATGTATGATGACCGTCCGTGTACATATCCCAGTGTGCATTGCTTCCAAGTACGGCGCAACGACATATTGGTTTCGACGTGAGCGTAAATTACGTCCAGCCCTATTCGCAAAGGACTTACGCAAACTACGTAAAAAATAAAAATTTCGAAGCGGGAACGACGTCCATACTTAACATTGGCTGTGCCTCCTAATAGCAGGAACAACCTTACGCCGAAAAAGCCTAACGTAACCGACATAAATACATTGCGACGGGCGTACGTACGTTTGTGAATCGGCGTATCTAGGTAATTAGCATATTCTACGCCGACAACAACGGAAGCGCCCCTAGCGGCCAACATTATATTGTACACAATTCTACGCCGCCGCAATCAAGTTACGTCGGTGGAGGAAGCCTATTTTTTAAGCGTACCTGCCTTTGAGAATTGACGTAACGAAACGCGGGCGCGGATTTCAAATTATGGCGGCGTATCTGGAGATACGCCGCCGTAAAAGGTACGTGAATCTACCCCAGTGTCACTCGCACTCCAGCCGTCTTGTTGCGGCTCAGGGATGGTCAGCGGCTGCACGGTGATTGGAGGTGTCATGTGCGGTGGCAGGGGCTGGGTTGTTCTGGTAGTCCCGCCTGAGCGCCTCTGCCTGGCTATGTGAGTCACCGCCGTCATCCTCTCCTCCTCCGCGCCAGATTGGATCTCCCTTTTCCCCTATTGTGACAGACAGTCTGGGAGGGACTGTAAGGAGGTCAGTAAGATTTATCCTATGTTTGCAAAACCTGGAGAGGAACTTCCGAACCTTGAACTCTACAAGTATTCCTATACTGTATTGCCTTTTCCTCTGTTTTTATGCATTGATTGATTACAAGGAATCATGTATAGTCTTTTACATGTAAAATAAACAATAACTTTTACTTTTAAGTGTATTGTGCTTGTTGATACTGAGATAGTCTATTTTTCTCTATTCCCAGTGGTAAACAGCTTTAGCAATTGTCTCCACTTCCCTCTTTTACCCCCACCTGTCCCCCCAATGTTCCTCCTGCCACCCCACTTATCCGCAATGTCCCTCTGTCCCCCACTTATCCGCAATGTCCCTCTGTCCCCCCAATGCTTCTCCTGTCCCCCTACTTATCCTCAATGTCCCTCTGTCCCCCCAATGCTTCTCCTGTCATCCCACTTATCCGCAATGTCCCTCTGTCCCCCCAATGCTTCTCCTGACACCCCACTTATTCGCAATGTCCCTCTGTCCCCCACTTATCCACAATGTCCCTCTGTCCAACCAATGCTTCTCCTGTCCCCCCACTTATCCGCAATGTCCCTCCTTCCCCCAATGCTCCTCCTGTCCCCCCACTTATCCGCAATGTCCCTCCTGTCCCCCACTTATCCGCAATGTCCCTTCTGTCCCCCCACTTATCCGCAATGTCTCTTCTGTCCCCCCACTTATCCGCAATGTCCCTTCTGTCCCCCCAATTATCCCCAATGTTCCTCCTGTCCTTCCAATTATCCCCAATGTTCCTCCTGTCCCTCCAATGTCCCTCCTGTCCCCCACTTATCCGCAATGTCCCTCCTGTTCCTCCTGTCCCTCCAATGTTCCTACTGGCCCCCTAATGTTCCTCCTGTCCCCCCACTTTTCCCAAATGTTCCTCCTGTCCCTCCAATGTCCCTTTTGTCCCCCCACTTATCCGCAATGTTCCTTCTGTCCCCCACTTATCCGCAATGTCCCTTCTGTCTTCCCACTTATCCGCATTGTCCCTCCTGTCCCCCACTTATCCGCAATGTCCCTTCTGTCCCCCCACTTATCCGCAATGTCCCTCCTGTCACCCCAGTTATCCCCAATGTTGCTCCTGTCCCTCCAATGTCCCTCCCGTCCCCCACTTATCCGCAATGTCCCTCCTGTCCCTCCAATGTGCCTACTGGCCCCCTAATGTTCCTCCTGTCCCCCCACTTATCCCAAATGTTCCTCCTGTCCCCCAATGTTCCTCCTGCCACCCCACTTATCCGCAATGTCCCTCTGTCCCCCCAATGCTCCTCCTGCCACCCCACTTATCCGCAATGTCCCTCTGTCCCCCCAATGCTCCTCCTGTCCCCCTTATCTGCAATGTCCCTCCTGTCCCCCCACTTATCCGCAATGTCCCTCCTGTCCCCCCAATTATCCCCAATTTTCCTCTTGTCCCTCCAATGTCCCTACTGGCCCCTAATGTTCCTCCTGTCCCCCCACTTTTCGCAATGTCCCTCCTACCCCCCCAATGTCCCTCCTGTCTCCCCACTTATGCGTAATGTCCCTCCTGTCCCCCCAATTATCCCCAATGTTCCTCCTGTCCCTTCAGCATCCCTACTGGCCCCCCAATAACTCCCAATGTCCCTACTGGCCCCCTAATGTTCCTCCTGTCCCCCCACTTATCCCAAATGTTCTTCCTGTCCCCCCCAATGTTCCTCCTGTCCCTCAACATTCCTCCTGAACCCCCCCACTTATCCTCAATGTTCCTCCTGGCCCCCCACTTATCCCCAGTGCTCCTCCTGGCCCCCCCACTTATCCCCAATGTTCCTCCTGACCCCCCAATAACCACCAACGTCCCTACTGGCCCCCTAATGTTCCTCCTGTCCCCCCACTTATCCCAAATGTTCCTCCTGTCCCCCCAATGTTCCTCCTGCCCCCCCACTTATCCCCAATGTTCCTCCTGTCCCCCAATATTCCTACTGGCCCCCCACTTATCTTCAATGTTCCTCCTGTCCTACCAATTTTCCTCCAGTCCCCCCAACATTCCGCCTGACCTCCCACTTATCCCCAGTGTCCCTCCCATCCTCCCAATGTTCCTCCTGTTCCCCCACTTATCCCCAGTGTCCCTTCCAATGTTCCTCCTGTCCCTCCAATATTCCTCCTATCCTCCCACTTATCCTCAATGTCCCTCCTGCCCCCCCCACTTATCCCCAGTATCCCCCCATCCTCCCAATGTTCCTCCTGCTCCCCCCATTTATACCCATTATCCCACTTATCCTAAATGTCCAGCCACTCCCCCCACTTATCCCAAATGTTCCCCTCCCCCCACTTATCCCCACTGTCCCTCCTGTCCCACCACTTATGCCAAATGTTTCTCCTATCCTCCCATGTATCCCTAATATCCCCCACTTATCCCAAGGTGTCCCCCTCTCCTCCCACTTATCCCAAACATCCCCCCACTTAGCACCAATGTTATAACTCTTCCCCAAGTTAGACATTAGCACATTGCCAACCCCCCATTTAACACCAATGCCCAATGCAGTCTCTGACCATCTCCTGTACTATGTCTGCTGTCTCTGACCATCTCCTGTAGTATGTCTGCAGTCTCTGACCATCTCCTGTAGTATGTCTGCAGTCTCTGACCATCTACTGTACTATGTCTGCAGTCTCTGACCATCTCCTGTAGTATGTCTGCAGTCTCTGACCATCTCCTGTAGTATGTCTGCAGTCTCTGACCATCTACTGTACTATGTCTGCAGTCTCTGACCATCTCCTGTACTATGTCTGCAGTCTCTGATCATCTCCTATAGTGTTTCTGCAGTCTCTGACCATCTCCTGTACTATGTCTGCAGTCTCTGATCATCTCATGTAGTGTTTCTGCAGTCTCTGACCATCTCCTGTACTATGTCTGCAGTCTCTGATCATCTCCTGTACTGTTTCTGCAGTCTCTGACCATCTCCTGTAGTGTTTCTGCAGTCTCTGACCATCTCCTGTAGTGTTTCTGCAGTCCCCGATCATCTCCTGTGCTATGTCTGCAGTCTCTGACCATCTCCTGTGCTATGTCTGCAGTCTCTGACCATCTCCTGTGCTATGTCTGCAGTCTCTGACCATCTCCTGTAGTGTTTCTGCAGTCTCTGATCATCTCCTGTAGTGTTTCTGCAGTCTCTGACCATTTCCTGTAGTGTTTCTGCAGTCTCTGACCATATCATGTAGTGTTTCTGCAGTCTCTGACCATCTCCTGTAGTGTTTCTGCAGTCTCTGACCATCTCCTGTGCTATGTCTGCAGTCTCTGACCATCTCCTGTGCTATGTCTGCAGTCTCTGACCACCTCCTGTATTATATCTGCACTCTCTGACCGTCTCTTGTATAATGTCTGCAGTCTCTGACCTTCTCCTGTACCATGTCTGGGGACTCTTTCTAACAGACTCTCTAACAGAATCCCCCTCTGTGTGCATCAGAGAGACTCCATCCAGGTCTCATTAGTATACACTCTTCCTATATTTTCTTTATTGTTAAAAGATCATGGGGGGATCCCAGGGTAACAAAGATTTCTTAGGGGAGCATCTCTGTGTTTAAGTCGTTGCCATAGAAACATGTGTAGAGGGGAGGAGTTTGTAAGATGACCACGCCCATTTGGGGGCGCCAGAAATATTTCTGCACCCAGGCGTCTGTGACCCTAGGATCGGCCCTGAGGGCAGTATAATGGGAGGGGGGTTAGTGGAGGGCAGTATGATGGGAGGGGTGTTAGTGGAGGGCAGTATGATGGGAGGGGGGTTAGTGGAGGGCAGTATAATAGGAATGGGGTTAGTGGAAGGCAGTATAATGGGAGGGGGGTTAGTGGAGGGCAGTATGATGGGAGGGGTGTTAGTGGAGGGCAGTATTATGGGAGGGGGGTTAGTGGAGGGCAGTATAATAGGAGGGGGGGTTAGTGGAAGGCAATATAATGGGAGGGGGGTTAGTGGAGGGCAGTATGATGGGAGGGGGGTTAGTGGAGGGCAGTATGATGGGAGGGGGGTTAGTGATGGGCAGTATAATGGGAGGGGGGTTAGTGGAGGGCAGTATGATGGGAGGGGTGTTAGTGGAGGGCAGTATGATGGGAGGGGGGTTAGTGGAGGGCAGTATAATAGGAGGGGGGTTAGTGGAGGGCAGTATAATGGGAGGAGGGTTAGTGGAGGGCAGTATAATGGGAGGGGGGTTAGTGGAGGGCAGTATGATGGGAGGGGTGTTAGTGGAGGGCAGTATGATGGGAGGGGGGTTAGTGATGGGCAGTATAATGGGAGGGAGGTTAGTGGAGGGCAGTATGATGGGAGGGGTGTTAGTGGAGGGCAGGGCCGTCTTTAATATGGTTTGGGCCCTGGGCAAACATTTTTTTTGGGCCCCCCTCCAGCTTATTTTGGGCCTGGCTGGTTCACATGCATGTGTTTTGGCAGCCCTCATTTGTGCAGGCACAGCAGCCCATTGATTTGAATGGGCTGCCATGCCTTCGTATATATAAAAAATAAAAGAAATAAAGAAATATATAAAAAAAGTTTTTTTTTATATAAAAAAAAGGGGGGTTGTCATCCGGGGCCCTGGGGACCTCCAGACCTCTAAAAAAAATTGGCCCTTTATTAAAAAATAAAATAAAAATATATTAAAAAAAAATATTTTTTTTATTTAAAAATAAATAAAAAAAGTGGGGGGGGGGGGGGGTTGCCATCTGGGGCCCTGGGGGCCTCCGGGCCCCTGGGGACCTCTAAAAAAAAATTGGCCCCTTAATAAAAAATAAAAATATATTAAAAATATATATATATTTTTTATTTAAAAATAAATAAAAAAAAGGGGGGGGTTGCCATCTGGGGCCCTGGGGACCTCGAGGACCCCTAAAAAAAAAATGTATTTTCTTTTTTTTTTCAAAGGGGGTTGCTTTGGTCCCCCAACAGTGACAGGGCCCTGGGCAGCTGCCCCTCTTTGTCCTTTGGTAAAGACGGCCCTGCTTATTAGTATGTTATTTGGCTTCCAGACCCAGCAGGGCAGTCTCACCAGCGACACATGCCTTGCTGTTTCTAAAACCTCAGTATTCAGGTTTAATTGCAGTGTTGGCACTTTGAAAAAAATAAGTTAGTTTTGTGTTGCAGTTTGGGCACTTGGGTTCAAAAAGGTTCACCATCACTGCCCTATGATGTATGAAGTGCACACACACACATAAAAACCTGAGAGCATAGGTAAAAAAAACTGCCTATATATCAGTGGTTCTCAAGCTGGGGGTCGGGACCCCCTCGCAGGGCCAGCCTTTGGGGTGTGCGGGCTGTGCGACCGCACAGGGCGCCATGGACAACAGGGGAGCTGTGCGGCCGTCACAGCTCGCAGTCAGTTTACCGTGAATAATGTGTTGAATGGGGCAGGGGCGGCCGCCGCCCGGGTCACTGCTCAGCAGGCAGCCAGCGCTGCAGAGGGGGGGGGGGGGCGCACTCACACTGGTCCCTTCCTCCCTCCTCCTCCTCTCCTTTGCTTCTTGTCTCAGGTGGTACTGGCCTGGGTAGCGCGGCACCGTTGCGTACAGCGTGCATGCGTAATGCATGCAGCTTCAAATTCTAATGGCGCCAGCCTCCAGGAGCAGAAGGCACTGAAGCCGGGTCTAACTGACTGAAGTCGCAATAGCACTGAAGCCGGGACCAGTACGGGACTGACAGACTGGCGCCGTACACTCTGAAGAAAAGTAACGGTGAGGCCGCCCGTCCCCTCCCCCTTATCTAACAGGCTGACAGTTTCACACCTGTCATTCCCTCCTCCCCCCTCACCTGTACTCCAATGAGGAGGGCGGGCACCAGATGTGAGCCCGGCACTGTGAATTTATAAAAAAAACGTAAAAAAAAAAATGGATATGTTATATAGCAAAACACAAAATTATTATTTTTTTAAAAAATTGATCTTTTGTTAAAAAAAAAAAAACGCAAAAAATAAAA
The DNA here is from genome assembly GCF_905171775.1 of Rana temporaria. NCBI lineage: Eukaryota > Metazoa > Chordata > Amphibia > Anura > Ranidae > Rana > Rana temporaria. The sequence goes on along the minus strand of NC_053490.1, from coordinate 81,534,075 downwards.
CACAGAGGTGATCAAATACCACCGCGCAGTTGTCAGCTTAAGTTATGCAGTGCACATAGCAAAAAATGGCCTGTCATGAAGGAGGGGGGGGGGGGTAAATCTTCCAGAGGTCACGTGGTTAATCAATGACATTTTTTTGCCCCGAGTTTATTTATACTTCAGGCAGTCTGTGATTGGCCTGTACTGGTACCATGTACCCCCGGCTATGTCTGCAGCTCTGCCATATGGAAAACTCCTACAGAGCCTGCTGATGATCTCCCATCTGATCCCTCCCTACACTTGTCTGCATGGAGTTTGTATGTCCCTTTCATGTTTGTGACACCCCAGGTTTATTGCCTGAAGTATAAATAAACTCTGGGCAAAAAATTTTCACTGATTAACCATATGACCTCTGGAAGATTTACCCCCCCCCTCATGACAGGCCATTTTTTGCGATGTGCACTGCGTAACTTAAAGCGGGGGTTCACCCTTAGAGGGCACTTTTCCCCCTTAGATTCCTGCTCGTTATTACTAGGGGAATCGGCTATTAATTTTAAAATATGTGCAGTACTTACCCGTTTACGAGACGCATCCTCTCCGTCGCTTCCGGGTATGGGCTTCGGGAATGGGCGTTCCTTCTTGATTGACAGGTTTCCGAGAGGCTTCCGACGGTCGCATCCATCGCGTCACGATTTTCCGAAAGAAGCCGAACGTCGGTGCGCAGGCGCAGTATAGAGCCGCGCCGACGTTCGGCTTCTTTCGGCTACGAGTGACGCGATGGATGCGACCGTCGGAAGCCTCTCGGAAGGCTGTCACTCAAGAAGGAACGCCGGCTCCCGAAGACCCATACCCGGAAGCGACGGAAGAAGATGCAGCTCGAAAACGGGTAAGTACTGCACATATTTTAATATAAATAGCCGATTCCCCTAGACCGAACGAGCAGGAAGCTAAGGGGAGATTTTTTTTTTTTTTTTAAATGGGTGAACTCCCGCTTTAAGCTGACAACCGCGCGGTCATGCGACGCTGTACACAAATAAAATGTATATATATTTTTTTCTCTGTGGAATTTGATCACCTCTGCCTTATTTTATTTTTCCCGTTTTATTTTTAATTTTTTTAACAAAAGACCAAATTTGAAGAAAAAAAATAAGGGGGGCGAGGGGTGAAGATGGGGGGGGGCACAGGATTAGCTCGCACAGGGCGCCTGAACACCTAAGGCCGACCCTGCCAGGGGTCACTGAATCCTGAGCTGTTCCTGAACCCCGCACCCCTCTACCAGACTTTTTGTGGCCGCCCAGCAGGGCTGTCCCTGGAGCTTGTGGCCACCCAGCTGGGCTGTTTCTGAGGCCTGCGGCCGCTCACACAGTCTCTTCACAGCCTCCCATTCAGTTCACGCCGTGGCTCGAGGGCAGAGACTAGAGGTCAGCTGACTGGTGTGAAGTGGGAGGTGCTGGAGGAGACCCCATCATCTGATTTCAGCATAGGTGTCACTGCTACGAGACACCACAAAGTCGGAGATACAGTGAAGCTGGAGATACAGTGAGTAACACTACCTGTGATTATAGTTGCCAATAAAAAGTCCCCACTACAGTTCTCAGATCAGCAGATGACCTTGATCAAGAGCACAGTAATGATGTTGCGTCCTCCCAAATGTTGCACCCGGGCGAGAGTACCAGATGCCCTTCCCATGCCACTGCAATCCGGGGACAAATCCGGGGACAGACTGGCTTCGGGGACAGGGTCCTTAATCTGGAGAATGTCCCCGGAAATCGGGGATGTCTGGTCATCCTACCTTAGAGGGATGCAAGCAAATAACTTCCTTTCAGTGTACTGGTGGAGCATGTGGAATGAGTGGCAGGGCAGCAGCTAGAGGATCACACTTGAGGATCGGAAAAAGCCCATGGAAATGGCAGCTCAACCAGGTTTTATGGCAAGATAAAGGGTGGAAAAGCTTATTCAGAGGCGACTCTTTAATTAGGCAAATTAGGCGGCCGCCTAATTTGCCTCTGCTCAATCACTGGCCCGGATTCAGGTAGATTTGCCCCTTATTTGCGGAGGCGCAGGGCAGCGTTTTTGCCCTGCGCCCCCTCAAATTTACTGCGCTACCCGCGATTCACGGAGCAGTAGCTCCGTAAATTGCGTGTGCGCTGTGTAAACTTGCCCTGCGTAAGGGCACCTAATGTAAATGATCACGTAGGGGGGCGGGAATCATTTAAATTAGGCGCGCTCCCGCGCCGAGCGTAGAGCGCATGCTCCGTCGGGAAACTTTCCCGACGTGCATTGCGGCAAATGACGTTGCAAGGACGTCATTTGCTTCAAAGTGAACGTGAATGGCGGGTATACTTTAGCATTGGCTGCCCCTGCTATTAGAAGGGGCAGCCTTACGCTAAACACGCCGTACGGAAACGACGTAAATTGCGTACGCAGGGCTCGCGCAACATTGTGAATCGGTGTTAGTATGCAATTTGCAATACTATACACTGAGCACAATGGGAGCGCCCCCTAGCGGTCATCGCTAGAATGCAGCCTAAGATATGCGTGGCATAAGAGCCTTATGCCACGCAGATTTTAGGCTGCAGTCGGCGTTACGATGTTCCTGAATCAGGAGCATTCGTAACGCCGGGGCAAGTAAGCAATTGCGCTGTGTAACCTATGGTTACACAGGCGCAATTGCTACTTGAATCCGGGCCACTGTGTGCTAGATCTGTGCATCTTTCTGCAGACATTTTCATTTGCTTGAATTTTTTTACCCATTATGGACATGAGTGGGGCCCCCCGTATCTAAGTTTTGCTTAAGGCCTCACAAAGCCTAGAGCCGCCTCTGAGCTTGTTCACATCAGGTGTGGTATGGGAACGTGTGCAAAAACTTTTTTTTCTTGCAGATGTGTGGATACAATTCTTAATAGCACTCCCATGCAAATGTGTTTTTTGCTCATGAAAAAATGTATGGTGCGATGCATTTTTGGTTCAGCATACTTTTTTTTTGCACATTTCTCAAGCATAAGTCACCCCATTGAAATGGACTGCTCTAAAATGCAATGTGTATATGTGCTGGGCTCCACCTAGTGTGAACGAGCCCTAAAGCCTGAAGTTGTGTGTTCGCAGCACACGGAAAGCTCTTCTGATCGGCAGTCAATGGGAGCAGCTCTGTCATGTGAAAAACGAATCAGATTGGTCACATGCTAGGGCAGTGGTCTCCAAACTGTGGCCCTGGGACCGGACTTGGCCCTTTTCTTGCCTCTATCTGGCCCTTGGGGCATTATTCCCTCCACAACTGACAAATAATGGGGCACCATTCCTCCCACAGACACCAGTGATGGAGCACTATTCATCCCACTGATACTGACAATATGACACTATTTCTTCCACTCATACCAACAATATGGCACAAATTTTCCACTGATACCAACAATGGAGCACTAATGTTCCCACTTAAACCAATGATGGGGCATTGATGGGGCATCTGACGCTGGGGCATTTTCTACTCTCACTGGCCACAATCCGGCCCCCCTAAAATTTGCTACCTAATTGGAATGAAAGAATATGTAAACCCAACAGTTCATATGCTGGATGTGGCTGAGGTACCTGTACTGGTATGAAAAGGTATCTGTTCTGTCAAATCAATGGTCTGCTGTCAAACTGACCACACTATGCACGAGAGCACAGCATGGTCAGGTCTGTAGCTGTGCTAAGAACTTGGCCTGCTCTCCTCCGATGATCAGACTAGTCCTGATATCTCCCCCCCTGCACAGCTTTTCACTGGGAAGGTCAGTATACTGCGATATCTCCCCCCCCCCCCCCCCCCCAGCTCTTATGCTGCTAAAAACTGAGTGGATGTGATCACTTATTAATTGCCCCACATACATATACCTATACGTGATCTCGTCCATTGGCTTTGGGGCATGCACCGCTGGAATCCTGCTGTGATTAGACACAGCGGGAGCCAATCAGCATGGCTGACGGAAACGTGATCGTTCATAGAGAGGCAGAACGGCGGTCTGTCAGAGAGGAAGCTGAGGATCTCATGTTTCTGCTATGTAGAAACATGGATCTGTTTTCTTTTTTTGTTGTTGTCAAAGCACACCCCCTACAGTTAGAAAGCACACCTAGGGAACACATTTAACCCTTTGATCACCCTAGATGTTAACCCCCTTCCCTGCCAGTTTCATTTATCCAGTGACAGTGCATTTTTTTTAGCAGTGATCACTGTATTGGTGTCACTGGTCCCCAAAAAGTGTCAGATTTTTCTGTGGCAATGTCGCTGGTCCCTGCTATTACTCGTAAGAAAAAATAAAAACTCCCTAAATATATTCCAGAATACATGTTGGCCTAAAGTTATGAAGAAATTCGATGTTTTATAGCAGAAAGTAAAAAATATATATATTTTTTTTTCAAATTTGTTTTTTTGTTTATATCACAGAAAATAAAAGAAATAACAAATAACAAATACCACCAAAAGAAAGCTCTATTTGTGGGAAAGAAAAGACGCCAATTTTGTTTCGGTACAACGTCGCACGACCGCGCAATTGTCAGTTAAAATAACGGAGTGTCGTATTGCAAAAAACTGCCTAGTCAGCAAAGGGGGGGGGGGGGGGAATCCAGGAGCTCAAGTGGTTATAAAAAAGAAGAAGAAAATCAAGGTATTGATGATGGTTTTTATATCTATAGACAAATGTTTTCCTTCCATTTGTATTGTGAACCGAATGGGTTGTTTTATAAGATGAGGGTGTGCAATCACTTTAACCACTTCAGGCCCAGGAGAATTTAGCCCCTTCCTGACCAGAGCACTTTTTGCAATTCGGCTCTGCGTCGCTTTAACTGACAATTGCGCGGTCGTGCGACGCTGTATCCAAACAAAATTGACATCCTTTTTTTCCCACAAATAGAGCTTTCTTTTGGTGGTATTTGATCAACTCTGCGGCTTTTATTTTTTTGCGCTATAAACAAAAAAATTGCCCAGATTCTCAAAAGAGAAACGCCGGCGTATCTCCTGATACGCCGTCGTATCTCTGAGTCCGTCTGTCGTATCTATGCGCCTGATTCATAGAATCAATTACGCATAGATAAGCATTAGATTCGACAGGCGTAAGGCTCTTACGCTGTCGGATCTTAAATGCAATTTTTTTTTTGCCGCTAGGTGTCGCCGACGTCTTTTTCCCCGTCGAGTATGCAAATGAGCAAAATACGCGAATTCCCGAACGTACGCGCAGTCGACGCAGTGAAGTTACGACATTTACGTTAGATTTGCAACGCGAACGCGCCTAATTTAAATGATCCACGCCCCCTACCCGGGACATTTGAATTAGGCAGGCTTGCGCCAGGGGATTTATGCTACGCCGCCGCAACTTTCCAGGCAAGTGCTTTGTGAATCAAGCACTTGCCCGTAAAACTTGCGGCGGCGTAACGTAAATGAGATACGTTACGCTGCCGCAGAGATGCGGCGATCTACGAGAATCTGGCCCAATATTTTTTACTTTTTGCTATAATAAATATCCCCAAAAATTTATAAAAAAAACACATTTCTTTCTCAGTTTAGGTCGATACGTATTCTTCTACATATTTTTGGTAAAAAAAAATCGCAATAGGCGTACATTGATTGGTTTGCGCAAAAGTTATAGCGTCTAAAAAATAGGGGATCGTTTTATGGCATTTTTACTAATATTTTTTTTTTTGCTAGTAATGGCGGCGATCAGCGATTTTTATCATGACTGCGACATTATGGCGGAGACATCGGACACTTTTGACACCATTTTGAGACTATTGTAATTTTTACAGCGATCAGTGCTATAAAAATTCACTGATTACTGTGAAAATGACACTGGCAGTGAAGGGGTTAAGCGTGACCTAGGGAGTGATTCTAACTGTCAGGGGCGTGGCTTGCTGTGACACGTCACTGATGACAGGGAACAGAAGATCAATGACATGTCACTAGGAAGAACGGGGAGATGTTGTGTTTACACTGACATCTGCCCATTCTTCAGCTCTGTGACCCGATCGCGGGACACCGGTGGACATTGAGTCCGCGGGTCCCGTGGGCACGGTCACGGAGTGTGGGACCACACGTGCGAGCAAATTAAAGGGGACGTATATATAGGCCCATTTGCGCAGCCGTGCCATTCTGTCGACATAAAAACTCGGGCTGCGGTTAATAGTCACCAAGTGCAGAAGTTTTTTTACACAATCGACAAAGACAGTGAGGCTCAGGATAGAGCACACACAAGTGCCCCATAGCAGGCAAGGGGAGGAGCCAGGAGCGCCGACGGGGGACCTGAGAAGAGGAGGATCAGGCCTGCTCTGTGAAAACTATTACGCAGAGCAGATAAGTATAACAAGTTTGTTATTTTAATGAAAACATTGTAAAGCTTTACAGTCACTTTAAGAAGCAAGAGATTTTAGAATTCAGAATTGTACAATTTTATTGGAGACTAGAGAAAGGATTAATACTAAAGTATAGATTGTGAGGGCAGAAAAAGACCTTTTCTTAATAAAGCAGATCCTCTACTCCTGGATAACAGGAAAGAATTCCCTATATATTTTGTGAGGAGAATGTGTAGGAATAGAACATTTATTAAAAATGTATATAAAATTCCCTGAGAACTTGATATCTTTTCCTAGTTAAGGGGAATGTTTCATTACAGGATTTAATCGTATATCCTGTTCTTGGGGTGAAGCTAGAAGACCCCTGATGTCTCCATTGAGAAGACCTTGTTGTCACTACTCTCACATAAGGGACTTGTCAGTACATACATATATACATGGTTAGGACACATGTAATACATAAACACCTATTACACATCCCTACACACACCACAAGTGGAAGAAGTAGCCATAGAGCCCCTTCCAGCCTTACAAATGTGGCCTGTGCATCCAAGTGGTAATGACCCCCCGGTCATGAAAGGATTAAATAAAAGAGGAAGCAATTCAAATGTAAATATACCAATTTTTTATTGTGTGTTTTATGAAAGTATAACTATGGATCTATACACATTTTTTCCTTTCCCAGATATATATACTCTACTATGAATAAACCAAGAGTCCTTTGGTAAAATCAATTGGCCAGAAGTGAAGATCTAGTGATCCTCTCGCCCATTCGCTGATACACTTTTGACCAAGAGATTCCAAGCCTGCCCACCACGGCAAGGTAGACTCTTCTAGGGCAGGACCTACACTAACTACACTAAGCTACCCTACTGGATGCTAGTCATCCTTTCTCTAATGTTGGGTGTATGTTTGTAGTAGGCCTCATCCTACAATCTGTGTGTGCGATCTACTCTCTCCTAATTTGGTTGTGTGTGTGTGTACATCTATCTAAAGCATGGAGCGGTCAGTTTATGTACATATGGATGTCCTCTGTTAGTGTAGGTCAGTGCGTGCCAGTCCAGTGTGTCAGTAAAAAAACAATCAGTAATCAATAGAAAAATATAAAATTAAGTTTCCTTCATATGTACAACTGACACAAGCAAAGGATTTAGCCTAGGTTCACACTGCTGCGAATTCAAAATCGCGATTTTACCGCGATTTTGCGGCTGCGATTTTGCCGCGATTTCGGCCGAAATTTAATGTAAATCGCGGCCCGAAATCGCAAAAAGTAGTACAGGAACTACTTTTTGAAATCGCAGATGCGGCGTCGCACTGATTAGGACAGTGCCATTGCCGACAATTGCCGCCGATTTGAGATGCGATTTGACATGTCAAATCGCATCTCAAATCGTTCCAAATCGTACCCAGTGTGAACCAGGGCTGAAGGAGAGTTCTACTACCTACCTGCCAGGTATAGGTGACCATGTCAGTGTCCCTTGTGTCTGCCCCATCATACCGGCAGTAGTGCGGCCGCTTTATGGGGGCACCAGACCGATTTGTCTTTCGGCCCAGTCCACCTAATAAGACTGCATACCTCCCAACTTTTCAACTTCAACAGTTGTTGAGCGGGGGGGGGGGGGTTGCAGATCAAACTTGTTGAGCGGGGGGGGTCCACGGATCAGAGTTGTTGAGCGGGAGGGGGTCCGCAGATCTAAGTTGTTGAGCGGGGGGGGTATTCCGTGGATCGGAGTTGTTGAGTGGGGGGGGGATTCCGTGGATCGGAGTTGATGAGCGGGGGGGGGGGTTTGTCGCCAATCGCGGGACTTAACATGATTCGCGGGAACGCGGGATTAACCGCCAATCACGGTAATCGCGGGGGGGGGGGGGGCTCGTGGGACAATAGCACTTCTCGCGGGACCGCGGGATTTATCGCGATTTGCGGGACATTCTCGCGAAATCTGGGACGGTTGGGAGGTATGAGACTGGCGCTACACTGAATGTGTAGCGCAAGCCGACAGGGACGCTTTTCATGCTGCCCCCCTGCGAAGTGCTGCCCAAGCCTGGGCCTTGTTGCCCTAGGCCAAGAAACAGCGTTGGTGCTCCCTGCATGTTGGACCTCTCTATGTGGCCAGACTGTGTAAAAGTGTGATATTGCCATACTCAGAAGGAGGAGCAGAATGTATTTTATGGTTTAATTGGAAATATGCATATGCTGTGTGTGAGAAATAACTTGTTGCTATGACACAAAACTTGCCATGCCTCTTACTAAAAACCTCGGACTGTTTACTTTCCAAAAAGTGGTCATTTGGGAGGTATTTGTATTTTCTTGACATTTCAGGGCCTCAAGAAGATAGGCTGTCAGTACATCAGTTGTGATCAATTGTCAATGATTGGCACCATAGCTTGTAGAATCTATAACTTTTGGTATTTTTAAGTTATGTTTGATGTCTTTATCAGCTTTAGCCAAAAATGTTTGCATTTGAGCAGATTTTTCTCTGTATTCTGATGTATTTTTGAATGTACTACATTTTTATTTTAGTTCAGCTAGGTTTGTGGCTATTTTTTGGAGTTGGAGCAGTGTGACCGCATGCAAACGGAGGTGTGCCAGAGTCACAGGGTCTAAGGAGCCACCTGGTCTTCCCCAGAGCCACTGGAGGTGTGGATGTTGCGCTGCAAGGCAGCTGTCAGGTTGCGGCTCTCTAGCACACCCATGCATCTAAAATAGGCGGAATATTATCTAGGTTCAGGTATTATTGTGTCCACTGACACCAATGCTTGGGGGTTAATATTGCCTCTACTGACAACAATGCTGGGGATTTTTGCACCCACTGAGGCCTAGTACACACGAGAGGATTTATCCGCGGATACGGTCCAACGGATTTCCACGGATTTGGATCCGATGGAGTGTACTCACCATCGGATCGAAATCCGCGCCGAAATCCCCTCGCGATGACGTGTCGCGCCGTCGCCGCGATGATGATGCGGCGACGTGCGCGACGCTGTCATAAAAGGAATTCCACGCATGCGTCGAATCATTACGACGCATGCGGGGGATCCCTTCGGACGGATCGATCCGGTGAGTCTGTACAGACCACCGGATCGATCCGCTGGTTCCGATTCCAGTGGATAGATTTGTAGACCTGTCTACAAATTTTTATCTGCTGGAATTTGGAAATATCCGCGGATAAATATCCGCTGGAATGTACACACCATAGAATCTATCTGCTGAAACCGATCCGCTGAGATTTTTCAGCGGATGGATTCTATCGTGTGTACGGGGCCTGACACCATTGTTGGTGGATATTATTGCATCCACTGACTTCTTATCCTTTACAAGCAAGGAAGCTTCCATCTTAATTTCTGTTTGATCTGTAGTTCTCATGGCGTGCTATAGGTGATCAGCCATGACACCAGCCATATGATGTTTTTATAGTTTGGTTGAAAGCAACCTGTTCTGCTTTAAAAGTGTCCTATAATATGATAAAAAGTACATTTGAAAATTGATAGTCCTTCAGTCTGTTAGATACCCTGCTGCCAGGTTTTGATAACTGACTAGGTGCCCTGCGTGGCTGAGTGCCCTGCTGCTGGGGTCTGGAAGCTGGCTGAGTTCCCCGCAGATCAGATCCTTTAAGAAGTACAACACTTGGATGTTGCAGCTCCACAAGGCAGAAAATATCCCAATGCTGGGATCCCATGGACTATCTGCAGGATTACCATGTAGTCCTTAACTATATACTGCTTTTCATTTTAACAGTCACCCAGGTCTTACCAAGACATTGGTTCCCCAGCATAGGTCCCCTAACGCACTTGGAATCGCAGAGGCACACATTACAACTGGATCAGGACAAACATCATATGGAAATCTGCCCTCACCCAGAACACCTCTACTACTGAAGCTGTATGTGTAAGTGTATTTTAACAGTCACCCAGGTCTTACCAAGACATTGGTTCCCCAGCAAAGGTCCCCTAATGCCCTTGGAATCGCAGAGGCACACATTACAACTGGATCAGGACAAACGTCATATGGAAATCTGCCCTCACCCAGAACACCTCTACTACTGAAGCTGTATGTGTAAGTGTATTTTAACAGTCACCCAGGTCTTACCAAGACATTGGTTCCCAAGCAAAGGTCCCCTAATGCCCTTGGAATCGCAGAGGCACACATTACAACTGGATTAGGCCAAACGTCATATGGAAATCTGCCCTCACCCAGAACACCTCTACTACTGAAGCTGAATGTGTAAGTGTATTTTAACAGTCACTCAGGTCTTACCAAGACATTGGTTCCCCAGCAAAGGTCCCCTAATACCCTTGGAATCGCAGAGGCACACATTACAACTGGATTAGGACAAACGTCATATGGAAATCTGCCCTCACCCAGAACACCTCTACTACTGGAGCTGTAAATAAAAAGCAGAAATCTGGACCACCAGGTTTTGGCACAACATAAGCAAATGGCTTATGAAATTTGTCTATAGGAATCTTGGACCAAACAGGTAACTCATGCCAGGCATGCAACAAGCATGGAGATGGAGATGTAATATCTTGACCCTAGAAACAGAAACTGGCTGGGCAGCAGGCACAAAACGAGCAGAGGCAGGCTGGGCAGCAGGTGGTATATAAGCGACATCAGGCTTGTCAGCAGAAAAATTATCAGTGGCATATGGCTGGGCAACAGGTGAAATACCAATGGATTCAAGCTGGATAGCGGGTAAAGGATTGGTAGAGTCAGAGTGGACAGTAGGTAGAGGATCAGTGGCATCAGACTGGATAGCTGGTGGTGTATCATGCGCCGTCCGTGTACATATCCCAGTGTGCATTGCGGCAAAGTACGCCGCAAGGACGTATTGGTTTCGACGTGGATGTAAATTACGTCCAGCCCTATTCACGGACGACTTACGCAAACGATGTAAAATTTTCAAATTTCGACGTGGGAACGACGGCCATACTTAACATTACTAGTCCAGCTATTTGATGGAATAACTTTACGCCTGAAAACGCCTTACGTAAACGGTGTATCTTTACTGCGACGGGCAAGCGTACGTTTGTGAATAGGCGTATCTAGTTATTTACATATGTTACGCTGAACTCAATGGAAGCGCCACCTAGCGGCCAGCCTAACTATTGCACCCTAAGATACGACAGCCTGCACCGTCGTATCTGAGATAGTTTGTGAATACACTTAAACTTAGGACGGTGCAGATTCCGAGTTAGGTCGGCGTATCTACAGATACGCCGGCCTAACTCTCTCTGAATCCACCTACTAATCTCTCAACCACCTATTACACTTTTGAAGGCCCTGGAGCAACAAACAGGACAATGGAAACACCCACAAAGTGACCCCATTTTGGAAAGCAAACAACATTGTAAGGAAATTAGACGTGTAATTTATCACATTTTTGAAGGACCTTCATATTTCTAGCACATAGCATGTACATACCAAGAATAACACCCTAAAAATACATTCTGCTGAGTAAAGGGTAAACAAAAGATTACCTGTGGTTTAAGTAGTGCAATTGTCCACAGAAGGAGAGCCCTGATCCAGGCAGGGACATGGTCAGTGACAGGGAATGGAATTGTCCAGGCAGCAGGCAGGAATATTGTCCATAGTCAGTACAGGCAGGGATACTGTCCATATACAGTCCAGGGTCAGGTAGAGACATTGCCAGAAGTGACAAAATATTGGTCCTGGTAGTAAGCAGTAACATGGTCCAAATAGCAGGCCAGGAAAGAATGGGGAAGGGGTAGAGGCTTCTCCCACCCAAATCTCTTTGAAGCCTCCGAGTCTCCAGACCCTAATCGGGGAATGTGAAAACTAAAAAATTTGTTTTCATCATCCAGAAAAACAATTCTGGAGCCCCTCACATATGTGAGACCCCTGTGTTATGAATCCCACTTCTCCAGTAGCAGAGTAAAAGATCAGTCCAAGAGGCAGGCAAAAAGCATGGTCAAACAGTCCAGGGTCAGTTCCAGAGCAGGCAGAGGTAGGTACAGTTTAGCGTTAGTCAGAAGCGTGGTCATATAATAGGCCAGGGTCAGTTCCAGAGCAGGCAGAGGTAGGTACAGTTTAGCGTTAGTCAGAAGCGTGGTCATATAACAGGCCAGGGTCAGTTCCAGAGCAGGCAGAGGTAGGTACAGTTTAGCGTTAGTCAGAAGCGTGGTCATATAATAGGCCAGGGTCAGTTCCAGAGCAGGCAGAGTTAAGTACAGTTTAGCGTTAGGCAGAAGCGTGGTCATATAACAGGCCAGGGTCAGTTCCAGAGCAGGCAGAGGTAGGTACAGTTTAGCGTTAGGCAGAAGCGTGGTTATATAACAGGCCAGGGTCAGTTCCAGAGAAGGATCTTCTGTGAAATTTTGAATACTCAGAATTATCTGGAGTTTTGCCAGAAGGAATGTAAAGTCATCCCTGGGAGGACAGATCAAACAAGTGTGCCCGTTTTAGTCTGAACCTGGGACTTTTGATGGCAGCAGGGATCTGACTCAAAGCCACACCTGGTCCCTGGGAGGACTGGCCAGACATGTCTACGACTGTTGTGGTGGAAGTCTGAGTGGCAGCCACCACTGGTGCAGGAAAGCAACTTACAGCTGCCACTGGTGTGGGAAAGCAACTTGCAGCCACCAGTGGTGCGGAAAAGCAATTTGCAGCCGCCACTGGCGCGGGGATCTGAATAGAAGCCGTACCTGGTCCCTGGGAGGACAGATCAAACAAGTGTGCCCGTTTTAGTCTGAACCTGGGACTTTTAGTGGCAGCCGCCACTGGCGCAGGGATCTGACTCGAAGCCGCAACTGGTTCCTGGGAGGACTGGCCAGACATGTCTACGATTGTTGTGGTGGAAGTCTGAGTGGCAGCCACCACTGGCGCAGGGATCTGACTTGAAACCACACCCTGGGAGGACTGGCCAGACATGTCTACGACTGTTGTGTTAGAAGTCTGAGTTGCAGCCGGCGTATCACCCCCCATCTGTCGAGGTGCAGCTAGACCTCTCTTCTGGAGGAGGAGTTGTGATCTAGCTCTTGATCGATAACCATATAGAGTGGTCCTCGATCTCATCTTGATACGCTTACTGCAAGTCACTTTTGAATTGATTGGCACTGGATGTGAAGTCCTTCCGGTCACTGGAGTGGTGTCGGGACCTGCAGTGGTATAGTATAGACCTCTCCTCTGGAAGAGGAGTTGTGATCTAGCTCTTGATTGATAACCATATAGAGTGGTCCTCGATCTCATCTTGATACGCTCACTGCGAGTCACTTTTGAATTGATTGACACTAGATGTGAAGTCCTTCCGGTCACTGGAGAGGTGTTGGGACCTGCGATGGTATGACAGGGTCCCGCAGAGGGCTGATGGAAAGTCCCTCTGGTTACTGAGGTGGTGACAGGACCTGCGATGGTATGGCAGGGTCCCTCAGAGGGCAGATGGAAAGTCCCTCCGATTACTGGAGTGGTGTCAGGACCTGCGATGGTATGGCAGGGTCCCTCGGAGGGCTGATGGAAAGCCCCTCCATCAGGGGTGGTGTCGGGACCTGCGGTGATATGGCAGGGTCCCTCAGAGGGCTGATGGAAAGTCCCTTGGATCACTGGAACAGTGTTAGGACCTGCGATGTTATGGCAGGGTCCCTCAGAGGGCTGATGGAAAGTCCCTCCGGTCACTGGAGCAGAGTCAGGACCTGCAGTGTTATGGCAGGGTCCCTCAGAGGGCTGATAGAAAGTCCCTCCGGTTACTGGAATGGTGTTGGGACCTGCGGTGATATGGCAGGATCCCTCAGAGGGCTGATGGAAAGTCCCTTGGATCACTGGAGCAGTGTCAGGACCTGCGATGGTATGGCAGGGTCCCTCAGAGGGCTGATGGAAAGTCCCTCCGGTCACTGGAGCAGTGTCAGGACCTGCGATGGTATAGCAAAGTCCCTCAGAGGGCTGATGGAAAGTCCCTCCGGTTACTAGAGTGGTGTTGGGACCTGCTAAGGTATAGCAGGGTCCCTCAGAGGGCTGATGGAAAGTCCCTCCAGTTATAGGAGTGCTGTAGGGATCTGCAATAGTATAGCAGGGTCCCTGGGAGGACTGATAGAAAGTCTCTCCATTTACAACACTGGTATAGGGACCTGCGGTGGTATAGCAGGGTCCCTGGGAGGGCTGGTGGAAAGTCCCTCCGGTTATGGAAGTGTTGTAGGGACCTGCGATGGTATAGCACGGCCCCTGGGAGGACTGATAGACAGTCTCTCCATTTACAACACTGGTATAGGGACCTGCGGTGGCATAGCAGGGTCCCTGGGAGGGCTGATGGAAAGTCCCTCCAGTTATGGGAATGGTGTAAAGACCATCGGAGGAATGATAGAAAGTCTCTCCGTTTATGATAGTGGTATAGGGACCTGCGGAGGTATAGCAAGGTCCCTGGGGGGGCTGATAAGAAGTCCCTCCAGTTACTGGAAAAGAGTAGGGACCTGCGGTGGTATAGCAGGGTCCCTGGGAGGGCTGATGGAAAGTCCCTCCAGTTACTGAAGTGGTGTAACTATTCATTTTGCAGTAACAACCAATCGTCGTGATTATCACCAAATCGCTAATATTGTTGTGATTGTAGCCAAATCCGTCACACAAAAGCTCAAGAATCTGCAGGAAAGAAAAAGAGAAAATTATGATTAATATGGAGGGAGATACAGGGAGGGAAACACAAATTCTTTATAAATCATATTGAAAACCCAACAGACAGACAATCCAACTTTATTCAACATATGTTATGTAATGAACATGTAATTTTATGTAATGGGTGCTTATGTTATGCAATGATGAACGGTTGGTAAATAGGTGGGTATCAGAATCATTTATAACGCACAGCCACGTCCTTGCTAATACCCATCGCCCTATGTAGTGTAATGACTTCTCTATGTACATATTCTCTATGGCTGCCTCCAATTCACTGGCTCATATTGTCTTTGTACTGCAGGACTCTAAATAATGGCTTTATCATTTAAAAAAATAATAATCAGCAGGTTTTTTTTTTAAATGGCAGTTGAGATTTGAAAATAATGGTCACATGGTAACCAGCAGAGGGCAGCACTGCCTTATATGGACTCTGACAAGTGATGTCATAAAAAACCTCATGCAGTGTATGTTCAGTAATAAACAACCTATAATGTTATGTAATGGGAGCTTATGTTATATATTAGTGGTAAAGTGGGGGATGTCCCCTTTCGCCGCCCGTAGGAACGATCAAGTGATGGAACAGCCACTATGATCATTCCTATGGTGTAGGGAATCGCCGGCTGAAAATGGCGATATCTGAATGATGCCTGTAGCGTCAGGCATCATTCAGATATAGCCCCACAAAATCCCACAAAGCCCAGGACGTCATATGAAGTCCTCTGGGCATCAAGTGGTTAAAATATTCCAGCATGAGAATCCTCTTCTGTTTTTTTTAATGGCAGTTATTTTTAGCCGACCTTTGAAAATAACTGTCAGATGTTTGAAAACTGACCAGTACATAACATAAGCACCCATTACATAACATTGCTGACTGCTACATGCTGCAGAATTCTGCTTGTTTTTATAAAAATTATATATATTATATCCTTATATTTGTCTAGATTTGATAAATCTTATGTTAATGTGCAGAATTCTGTAATCTCAGATGGTGATGTGAATGCCGAGTGTAAATCTGTCCCCAGAATCCAGGAGAGAAGAAGAAATGAACTTACCGCTACGAGAGTCACCAACAAATGACACCGAGCCACAGGAGAGCTGCCTTATATTGAGTCTGACCTGTGATGTCACAGCAGGAGAACAACAACTGTTTTTTTTTTCTTTTTCAAAAACTTTATGCAGTGTATGTTCAGTGACAAACATGTAAACAACCTATAATGTAATGTAATGGTTGCTTATATTATATATTAGAGGTAAAATATAAAAATAAATATAGTGAACATATAAAATATATATATATTTTAAATCAGACAGATATGGGAACCATTTCTAACCCACAGCTGTGTCCTTGTCCTTATAACACAATGACTTGTCTATATACAAATTCTTTATGGCTGGCTGTACTGTCCTGACATATTTTCTGTACTGTCTGACTCTAAATGAAAAGATTTATAATTCACATTAAAAAAAATCTGCTGTTTTCAAAAATATGACAGTTCCTTTTTTTTTTAACTAAGATTTGAAATAAACTGTCATATGACTGAAAGCGGACATCCTTGTTTTTATGTAACCAGCTTCATGAACTGAGCCCAAAGTCCTATATTCTGTAGTAGATCAATACAAGTTTAACCACTTCCATACCAGACACTTACGTACCTTCTTGCCCAAGCCAATTTTCAGCTTTCAGCGCTGTCGTACTTTGAATGACAATTGCGCGGTCATGCTACACTGTACCCACATGAAATTTTTTATCATTTTGTTCCCACAAATAGAGCTTTTTTTTGGTGGTATTTGATCACCTCTGCGATTTTATTTTTTTGCGCAACAACTAAAAAAAGACCGACATTTTTGAAAAAAATGAAGATTTTATTTTTTCTGTAATTTTTTTTGTAAACAAGTAAGTTTTCTTCTTCAATTATGGGCACTGATATGGCGGCACTGATGGGCACCGATGAGGTGGCACTGATGGGCACTGATAAGCGGCGCTGGTATGCTACACTGATGGGCATTCATAGGCGGCACTTATAGGCACTCATAGGCGGCACTGGGCACTCTTTGGAGGCACTGATGGGCACTCATGGGTGGCACTTATGGGTGGCACTGATGGGTACTTATGGGTGGCACAGAGGGGCACTGGGCATAGATGGGCACTAAGAGGTGGCACTGATGGACACTGGGTGGCACTGATGGACACTGAGGGGTGGCACTGATGGCATTGCTGGGCATCATTTCAGCCAGTGCCCATGTTGCCAGTCAGTGCCCATTTGTGGGCACTGATTGGCATCGATTGCGTCTCTTCCTGTTTACATCGTGATCAGCCGTGGTTGGACACGGCTGATCACGTGGTAAAGAGCCCTTGCCGGAGGCTATTTACAGAGATCGGAGATGCAGGGTGTCAGACTGACACCCCGCATTACCAATCGCCGCGCTGCGCGCCGGCATGAAATCCTGCAGGACATCAATAGACGTCCAGTCAGGATTTCACAACCACTTCCCGGATGTCAATTGACTATTGACTGGGCGGGAAGTGGTTAAAATATGCCAGCATGAGAATCCTCTAGGGGGCACACGCACCACTTGGGTCCTATCAGAGAGAGGTGACCGATGGTGTGTTTCTTGAACATAGGGACACCAATCGGTCACCTCCCTCAGTCAGTCCCCTCCCCCCATAGTTAGAATCACTCCCTAGAACACACATTTAACCCCTTGATCGCCCCCTAGTAGGGTTGAGCAAACTCGATATGTAAAGTTCGGGTTCGTACCAGACTTTTGGGTTTTTGGTACCCGGACAATTTACTGTAAGTTCGGGTTCGAGTTCGGGTTCGGCAATGTAATGGCGCGCTGCAGGGCAGCCAATCAACATTTGTTTAACTTGTGTGACCTAGAAGCCATCACAGCCATGCCTACTAATGGCATGGCTGTGATTGGCCAGTGCAGCATGTGACCCAGCCTCTATATAAGCTAGAGGCACATGGCACAGCACGTCACTCTGCTTTAGATAGGGTAGGGAAAGGCTGCTGCTGCTGATCTGAGGGAGAGAATTAGATAGGAGTCAGACTGTCCTGCTTCAGAAATCAAATTACTCAGCGATCTACATAGCACAGCAAGTCACTCTGCATTAGATACTTTAGGGAAAGGTTCCTGGTTTTGCTTGTAGGGAGAGAAATATATAGGAGTCAGTCCTGCTTCAGAAATCAAATTACACCAGCACTGCATATGTTACTGTGATATACACCCTTTAGATACTTTTCTTCTATTGTGCTATTCAAAAAAACATCCATTTAGGGAAAAAATATTTTTTTGCAGTGTTTCCTCCAGTGTTTGCAGTGTTTCCTCCATATCTGTACGTGTGAGATAAACACTTTAGCTAGTGTTCTTCTATTGTGCTATTCAAACAACACCCATTTAGGGCCAAAAAATATATTTTGCAGTGTTTCCTCCAGTGTTTGCAGTGTTTCCTGCATATCTGTACGTGTGAGATACACACTTTAGATGTTTTTCTATTGTGCTATTCAAAAAAAAATTAGGGCAAATATTTTTATTTTTTGGTGCGTTTTTATTTATTTTATGTTATTTTAAGTTATTTCCCTATCCACATTTGTTTGCAAAGTACTTGCCATGCCCTTACCAACATTTTGCTGCCATTTGCAGCCCTCTAGCCCTTTCCATTCGTTTTTTAGAGACATTTTAGTACTGAAAAGTTTGGGTCCCCATTGACTTCAATGGGGTTCGGGGTCAAGTTCGGGTCCCGTACCCGGACTTTTTTTCAAAGTTCGGCCGAACCCGTCGTACCCGAACATCCAGGTGTCTGCTCAACTCTACCCCCTAGTGTTAACCGCTTCCCTGCCAGTCACATTTACACAGTAATCAATGCATTTTTATGTCATCCTGCAGGGTTGTGGCTAAATCCAGGATGGCATCAGTGTTGAATCTAAAGATGCGATACACCTCCGAATCCCCCATGCCAAAGACGTTTATGCGCGTTCGGTATATCCTCTCCCGTGCCCTCCTCCTTCTATGCGCTTGGGCGCACACTAGTATAGCTATGACCATGCCTGCCCCTGGCATGTTGGCATACAGATGTGTTGTCCTGCAAGTGTGGTTGCTCAGTTCGTCCGTAACGGTGCTGCTGAAGCTGCTCTCCAGCTGACCTGCACACGTCTGGTGCAAAGTTGCCCCTGCTTTATGAGGGGCAAGTTTAGGCCGGACGTACAGCTTACGCGCCCTTACCAACATTTTGCTGCCATTTGCAGCCCTCTAGCCCTTTCCATTCGTTTTTTAGAGACATTTTAGTACTGAAAAGTTTGGGTCCCCATTGACTTCAATGGGGTTCGGGGTCAAGTTCGGGTCCCGAACCCGGACTTTTTTTCGAAGTTCGGCCGAACCCGTCGTACCCGAACATCCAGGTGTCCGCTCAACTCTACCCCCTAGTGTTAACCGCTTCCATGCCAGTCACATTTACACGGTAATCAATGCATTTTTATAGCACTGATCGCTGTATAAATGTGAATGGTCCCAAAAATGTGTCAAAAGCGTCCAATATGTCAGTCTCAATGTCGCAGTCACAATAAAAATCACAGCTCGCCGCCACTACTAGTAAAAAAAAATGCCATAATTCTATCCCCTATTTTGTAGACGCTATAACTTTTGCGTAAACCAATCAATATACTCTTATGTTTTTGTCTGAGGAAAAAAAAATGTTTTTTAAAAAGAAATGGTGATATTTATTATAGCAAAAAGTAAAAGATACTATGCCAGATTCTCGTAGATCGGCGCATCTTTATGCCGGTGTAGCGCATCTGATGCGTTACGCCAACGTAACTTAGAGAGGCAAGCTCCGTATTCTCTAATCAAAGCGTGGAATTTTGTGCCGGCGTAACGTAAAATCGTCGGCGTAAGACGGCGTAATTCAAAGTACGATGGAAGTGGGCGTGATACATTTAAATAAACCGTGACCCCATGCAAATTAAGGGCCGAAAGAACGGCGCATGCACCGTGACATGATTGTATGTCCCGCACCCTTCTGCGCATGCTCACAACTACGCCCGGCGTAAATCCTAAGTTACGCCGGCCCACCGTTTACGTCCCAGGGCATAAATACGCCCAGATATGCGCCCGTCGAGTGCAAAAGTACACCCGTTTTGTTTGGTGTAGATACTTTTGCGATCTTCTTCGGGACATGTCTGCCCGGCATTCTGGGAACAGAAAAAATAACTTCTCCCCAGAGGAGAAGGCCATCATCCTTGAGGCCATGGAGAAGTATTACGATCGCCTCCATGGGGCAAGGAGCAAGGAGACAAGCAAGGGCAGAAGGGATGAGATCTTTCTGAGGATCACCAACCAGGTGAATGCCGTGGGCAATGAGGTGAGGAGGCCCCAGGACATATCAAAGAAGATGAACGATCTGCGCAGCAGGGTGAAGGATAAGATGGCCATTATGACGAGGCATGCCAGGGGCACTGGTGGTGGACCTTCCTCTAGGATCCGTCTGACTCCCGACGAGCAGGTGGTTGCCCGCTGCCTTACTAGGGTGCAAGTGGAGGGAGTTGAGGGCTATGACTCAGTTGAGCCGCCCTTGAGGACAGGTAAGTGTGTTTTTTCTACTATCTGGTGTGTAGCATGTGAGGGGGGGAAGGGAATATGTGACAAGTGTGTGGGTCCACCAACATGTGAATGTTTTGTGTCATCCGCAGATGTCCAGGAGGGAGCTGGGCCATCTGGTGCCTCTACCCGTCCCACGCCATCATCCCCTGATGATCCTACCCCTGACCCTCAGGGAAGCCAAGAGGCATTGGTGGAGGGGAGTGCTGGCCAGACCTCCAGTGAAGAGGTGGTTGAGCAGGATGCTGAACATATGGGTGAGGAGGTGTCCCTATATGTTGAGGAGACATCCCAATCAGCTGGTCCATCCCGGACGTCCAGCCTCCTATCCCCAAGTCCCTCTGGATCCATCCCCAACCCAGCCACTCCCTCAAGTCCCTCCCCCTATGCCAGGCCTGAAGCCTCTCCTGGCCCCAGGAAGGCAACCCGGAAGACCAGGGGGGTTCTGGACTTCCTGCCATTGAATCTGACGAGTGCCCAGGACTCGCAGACCCGCCATATGGGTGAGATGACCCAGGACATGAGGCGAGTGGCCGACAGCCTGGCCTCCACGGGCCACCTAAATGATGGGCTGCAGGATGTGGCTGGCAACACAGCAGCTGTCATCACCTGCTTGGGTGAGCTGCAGGCCACAACGGCTACCCTTGGGGCAGAGGTGCGGTCCCTGTCGGAGGCTGTCCAGGGCCACACAGCTGCCATTGAGGCGGAGGGGAGACGTTCACGACAGGTGCAGGCAGAAACCAACACCATTCTCACCCGCATTGCCGTGGCGTTAGAGGGCAGGCCTCCAGCAATGGACAGGCCGGTGGATGCTCCTCCACCTGATGCACGCCCCCCCCCTCACCGGAGCTGTCAACCAGGCAGTTGCGGAGCCGTGGCTGTGGCCGTTGGCTCTGGTTAAGAGTATTATGATTTCTTTTGTGCTCTGGTTAAGAGTTTTTATTTTTTTTTGGCTCTGGTTGAGAGTATTATGATTTTGCTTCTAATAATGCACACGGTGAGGCGTGCAGATTACAGTGAGACTGGTGTGTGAATGGGGGGGGGAGACACTCCTGCCAGCAAAGGGGTGTCACCCTCGGTCGTTGGGGAGAATTTATCCCCACAACCCGTGTGAATGTGGTATGAATGGTCAGCAACATAATTGGAGCCTTGCCGCGGTGTTGCTGCTCCCAAGTCCTGCATGTTGGACTTGGGCTAATCCAATGTGATGTGGATGTGGGGTGTGTGCTAGGGACCACAGTGGTGTGCATGCGTGCATTCTCCTTGTGCCATGATGAATGTGTGTGTTTAACGTGCAAAGATACGTTCCACGAGACAACTCCTGACTGCTGTTCCCTCAGCAGACAGGGTAGCCTCGGGCAAGGGGGGACTGTCTGGTTCGGGGGTCAGGTCATCATATATGTCAATCTCCAGGCCCTTTCTCTCGGCAAAGTTGTGAAGAATGCAACATGCCCAGATGATCTGGCACACGAAGTTTGGGGAATACAACAGGGTCCCCCCAGACTTATCCAGGCATCGGAAACGGGACTTCAGGATGCCAAATGTGCGTTCCACCACTGCACGGGTACGTATGTGTGCAGCATTGTAGTTTTGCTCTCCTGTGGTTTGGGGATTCCGGTATGGAGTCATGAGATGGGGCCCAAGTGCATATGCAGAGTCACCTGGAAGGGAAAAGACAGGAGGATGTTAGTCGTGCATGTGCCCCTCGTGATGTGTGCATCATGGGGGCGGACAGTCATGCCTGACACCCATGTCACTCACCAACCAGCCAGCTGTTCCCGTACACGTTCTGTTCAAATTCTGTAGGGATGTTGCTTTGACGGAATATGTAGCTGTCGTGGCTGGACCCTGGGTGTTTGGCACGGACGTGCCATATGGGGCCTTGGGCATCGGCTATCACCTGTACGTTGATGGAATGCCAGTGCTTATGATTACGGTATATGTGCTCTGTGTCACGGGGGGGGGGTGTAGTGCCACATGTGTGCAATCAATGGCCCCCACGGTGCGTGGGAATCCTGCAATACTGACAAAATCCGCCATTGCCTTATTCCGCAGGTGCTCCTGGGTGGGTCT
Organism: Rana temporaria; assembly: GCF_905171775.1. Taxonomy (NCBI): domain Eukaryota; kingdom Metazoa; phylum Chordata; class Amphibia; order Anura; family Ranidae; genus Rana; species Rana temporaria. The sequence continues at coordinate 81,511,490 of NC_053490.1, read as the reverse complement.
GATGATGTGGTGGGACATGCATCTGAGCATTGCGGGGACAACCTGGTGCACACATCTGCTCATCCTGGTTTGTGACATCCCAGCCACTACTCCACTTGTACGCTGAAAAGATCCACTGGCGAGGAAATGCAGTGTTGCCAGGACCTTGACTAGTGGCTGCACTGCATGTGAGCGTTGTGTCTGGCTGGTGATGTCATCCTGCAGGGTTGTGGCTAAATCCAGGATGGCATCAGTGTTGAATCTGAAGATGCGATACATCTCCGAATCCCCCATGCCAAAGACGTTTATGCGCGTTCGGTATATCCTCTCCCGTGCCCTCCTCCTTCTATGCGCTTGGGCGCACACTAGTATAGCTATGACCATGCCTGCCCCTGGCATGTTGGCATACAGATGTGTTGTCCTGCAAGTGTGGTTGCTCAGTTCGTCCGTAACGGTGCTGCTGAAGCTGCTCTCCAGCTGACCTGCACACGTCTGGTGCAAAGTTGCCCCTGCTTTTTGAGGGGCAAGTTTAGGCCGGACGTACAGCTTACGCGCACCATGCGTAGCCTGCGTTGGGCGGACGTACGTTCGGGAATCGGCGTATCTCCCTCATTTGCATATTTGAATAGGAAATCAATAGGAGCGCAAGATGCGCCCAGCGTAAATATGCGCCTACGCTATGCCGGCGTAGAAAAGTTACGCCTGGTCGGAAGAAGCCTATTTTCAGGCGTATCTGGTTATGTGGGTATGGCGCATAGATACGCCGGCGTATATATACACTTACGCTGCTCATCTCGAGATACGCCGGCGTAACTTCTTTGAGAATCTGGCCAATTGTGTTTTTTTTTCAAAATTGTCGCTCTTCTTTTGTTTATAGCGTAACAAATTAAAACCGCAGAGGTGATCAAATACCACCAAAAGAAAGCTCTATTTGTGGGTAAAAAAACTCATTTGGGTACAGTTTTGTATGACCGCGGACATGTCATTCAAAGTGCGACAGCGCTGAAAACTAAAAATTGGTCTGGGCAGGAAAGGGGGTGAAAATGCCCGGTATTGAAGTGGTTAAAGGATTTATAATGAATATATATATATATACAAAAGTTTTTTTTTTTTGGGAGATCTGAAAATAAATACATTTTTAAGTAACAGCTTCATGAGCCCAAAGTCCTATACAGATCAATTGTCTCAAGTGTAGATAACAGGGAAGTGTGATACAGATGTAAAATGTTGCATACCTCCCAACTTTTTGAGATGGGAATGAGGGACACCTATCAGCAAAAGTATGCAGCCATAGGACACACCCCTTGCCACGCCCCCTTAAAGGAGAATTGTACAAAAAAACAAGTTTGGTTAACCCACAAATGCTTTTTTTACCACTACTATTCCATTATATTGGCTTTTGGAATTTACAGATGCAGCAATTTAGAAATTGGATGAAAGGTTTAGTGCTGAAAAACACTTTTTGATAGATAAAAAGTAAATTTTATATACATCTATATAGATCAGACCAAAATGAGGGACAAATGAGGAGGAATGAGGGACAGAGGGACATTGCTCCAAATCAGGGACAGTCCCTGGAAATCAGGGACACTTGGGAGATGATGTTGCAAAGGAAACTCAACCTCCCCATAGCCCGGAGTGCATACCATCCAGATGTAATGCATTCCCTGCACTGTGTGAGTACCTCCTCCTCAGGCTGGGTTCACACCTATGCGGGTTGCAGTTAATTTGTTTTCTTGGTGCATTCTGCCCATTTGACAATTTTTTAAAATGTGTTTTTGATGCATTTTGCATCTTTTGGTAGTCGTCTGTTGTCATGCAGGAGAAACCAGCAAAAATGCAGCGAAAATGCATAAAAAACGCAAGCACTGCATTTTCTACACGTTTCTGCTGCATTTCCATTGAAGTCTATGGAACCAAAAATGCAACCTGCTGGGGGCATAAAAGTCCCCGACCATTTCCAAAAAAAATGCACCGGTTGAAAACGCACAGATGTGAACGTGACTCATAGGAAATCGTGTGAAATGGACTGTAGTGCATTTCTGAAAAACTTGAAAACACACTGATGTGAGGCAGGCCTCACTGATGACTTTTACTTCTTTCCATACATTAGAGTCACCTAACATTTCCAATGGTGGAGAATATCAGGAGTAGGGATGGGCGAACTGTTCGGGCCAAGCATTGGTTCGGCCCCAAACAGCGCCTATTTGGGTGTTCACGTGCAAACACCCGAATTTTCGGTGCTTTCTGCGGGATGTTCGCCCGCTGAGCACACAGCAGTGAATAGGTTATTAAGGCCACCGTGTCCTTACCAAACGATGATTCATAAGCTGCCAGCGGGTTTGCCCACTGACAGCTAAATGCAAAACAAATAGCTGCCAATAAAAAAAATTGTTTTTATTGCGAGCAAAAATAGATATTGGTACAGGTTTTGAGGGGAACCCCCACCCCCCCAAATACATACCAGACCCTTATCCGAGCATGCAGGCCAGGAAAGGGGGGAATGAGCAAGCACCCCCCCTCCTGAACCATACCAGACCATATGCCCTCAACATGAGGGGGGCTGCTTTGGGGTAGGGGTGCATGCTAAGTCAGTGACATCACATGGGGCGGTGCCACCAGCTGACATTGCCAGGTGGCCCCGCCCCTTACCTATTTAAGAACTGTCAGACGACTGGGCAGGCAGTTGGCAGTTAGCCTTTGTCACGGGCAGTTGTCGATGGATCGGGACTTTTTTTTTTTTTAATAATGGAATTGTCAAAAACTGTGCTTTGTTTTCTTTTTGACACTTTTTTTGGTGAATGAGTAGGGGTGTAATGTACCCAGTATTCATTCACAAGGGGGAGGGGTAATCTGGGGGCCCTCTTGTTAAAGGGGGTTTCCAGATACAGATAAGCCCCCTGCACACAGACCACACAGACCTCCACAACCACCGTCCAGAGTTGTTGAGATGAGGCCCTTGTCCTCATCAACATGGGGACAAGGTGCCCCAAAGAACCCCCATGTTGAGGGTATGTGGCCTAGTATGGTTTTGGAGAAGGGGCAACTCGCTCGTCCCCCCCTTGGCATGGGGGTTCCCCTCAAAATCCATACCAGACATTTAAAAAAAAAATACAAAACCGTTATATATTTTGTTATAACATTTTGCAAACAGGTAATTTTTCTCCTGCATTGATGCACGCTGATGAGGCTGCACTGATGGGCACCAATAGGCAGCATTGATGGGCACTGATATGCGGCACTGGTGGGCACTGATAGGTGGCACTGGTAAGCACTGATAGGTGGCACTGAGAAGAGACACTAAGAGGTGGTACTGATGGGTGGCACTGAAGGGCATTAATAGGTGGCACTGAGAAGTCCACATGGCAGTCGCGATGACCGCTGGCCATGTGCGATCGTGGGCTCGAGAGCCAGAACAGGGACGTGTGTTTGAAAACTAGGGATGGGCGAATGGTTAGGCCAGAGCATAAGTTCAGGCCGAACTTTGGTTGTTCGAATGTTTGGCGAACAACGAACAATATGCGAAATTCGGGGCAAATTCGAAAGCCGCAGAACCCCGTGAAAGTCTATGGGACACTAACATGAAAAAACAAAAGTGCTCATTTTAAAGGCTTATATGCATGGTATTGTCATAAACGGTGTTTGTGGGGACCCGGGTTCTGCCCCTGGGGACATGTATCAATGCAACCAACCTTTTACCTTTTTTAATTTTGGCACAGGGTTCCCCTTAAAATCCAAACCAGACCTGAAGGGTCTGGTATGGATTTTGGGGGGACCCCTATGCTTTTTACATGCTCATTTCATTGTTTGTGTTCTGTTATAGATTGCTTTTTATATTGATCTCCTCCCAAAGAAAGAAGTGCCCCTAATAAAGGGATTGTTATAGTGAAATGCGTTGGGCCTAAGAAAAAGGACTCAAACCTGTGAACTGTACTAACTGCATTGTCTGTTATTGTTACGTTTGGACATTATATGGTGAAATGTGTTCACATAGATTTTAATAATTATTCTAATAAACTCATGTATTATTTTTTCTAAATAATTTTGTGATTATCTTCTTAAGTTGCCCTAAAAGCCCCACACCCATGGGGGGTATTTTATTTTGAATAATCTACGTATTTGGGATGTTGGCAACTACTTAGTCGTTCCAGTTGAAGCTCTCTTTTCTAAAATTCCCAGAAGAGTTAAACGATTGTGCCATTTCTAAAGGGATCATGCCGTCACTGCCGACTCCCGCGCACATGCACGGGAGTGACGTCACACGACTCTGGCCAGTCACAGAGCCGCAGTCTCCGGCCCCGGAAGGAAGAGGGGTGAAGAATAGACGCTTCCAGCCAGTGGGGACAGCGGTGACATCACAGGCTTTGTTTTTAGGTAAGTGACACCAGCAGGACCGTCTTTAATATGGTTTGGGCCCTGGGCAAACATTTTTTTTGGGTCCCCCTCCAGCTTATTTTGGGCCTGGCTGGTTCACATGTATGTGTTTTGGCGGTGCTCATTTGTGCAGGTACAGCAGCCCATTGATTTGAATGGGCTGCCATGCCTTTGTTTCCTGCAGAAAAAAGGTGCATTCAGCATTTTAAAAATACAGTTGCCTTGAAATCCATTCTGCTTTTGCACCATGCTACTTACCTGCAGTTCTTGCACACACAAACGCACTGTGTTTTTAAAAGCGTGACCTAAATGTCTAAAAATGCAGCAAGTTTGACAGTGCGGGAACTGCAGATAAGTCACAGCAGACAGCAGAATGGACAGACAGTGCTATATTTCAGTGCTTGATGGGCATAGGCGTGCCGTGTGCGCAGCCTATTACATGAGGCATGCACTTTTCTTTGCAGGAAACGCAGGCATGGCGGCCCATTCAAATGAATGGGCTGCCGTGCCTGCGCAAATGTGGGCCGCCAAAGCACATACATGTGAACCAGCCAGGCCCAAAATAAGCCCATCAAGCAGTTAAATACAGAAAGTAATGCCATGTGCTCTGAGGCCTTACTCAGCATGGACTGCAGGTCTGGTCTGTGATTTAAAGAGTTCCTCTATTTTACACATGGCATGGGGTCCCATGGTGCTAAAGCAGAATGGACAGACAGTGCTGTGATCCCATGCCATGCCATGTGTAAAATAGAGGAACTTTTTAAAACACTGACCAGACCTGCAGTGAATCATCAAATATTATAAAGACTTTGGGCACACTCTACAGAAAACTTCTATTTACAATATAGATTAGCAAACAGTGACATACCTTGAGGAGCAGAACATGAAGAAGTCAGCCTCGGGAAGAGCAAACTGGGGATGTTATAAAATCACATTCTAATTCACTTTTATATACAAGCAGCACCCAGTGGCAGGAAGGGAGAAGTGCACGTCTAAAGGGAAGCCAGGGGTGCTGTATATTTTAAAACACTGGGAAGGGAAGCAGTACTGTCACTGGCTGCGTGCCGCTGATGATTTTCAGCCTGATTTGTGGGCAGCACAGGGGCTTAATGGGCGGCAGGGCCGCCATCAGGAATTATAGGGCCACTTACACAGCTTCAGGCATGGGCCCCCTGGAGCAGAGAACCGGGATAGGGGGGTGCTGCCGCCTGAAATTGAGAAGCAGGGGGGGCTGCCGCAAATTTAGAACCGGGGGGCCCTTTACAAAAAAAAAAGAAAGAAAGAAATAAAGAAAAATATATATAAAAAAAGGGGTGTAGCCAGCCGGGGCCCTGGGGACCTCTGGGCCCTTTAATAAAAAGAAAAAAAGAAATAAAATATATATATAAAAAATATATTTTAAAAAGGGGGTTGCCATCTGGGGCCCTGGGGACCTCTGGGCCCTTTAATAATTTTTTTTTTTTATAAAAATAAATTACAAAAAAAAGGGGGTTGCCATCCGGGACCTCTGGGCCCTTTAATAAAAATAAAAAAATATATATATAAAAAAGAAACATTTATAAAAAAACAAGGGGGGGGTTGCCATCCAGGGCCCTGGGGACCTCTGGGCCCTTTAATAAAAAAAATATAAACAAAAAAAAAATAAACATTTATAAAAAAAAAAAAGGGTGTTTGCCACATGGGGCCCTGGGGACCTCTGAGCCCTTTAATAAAAAAATATATATATATTTTAAAAAAAAGCAATAAAAAGAAAAAAAAGAAATAAAATAATATAAAAAAAATGTTTTTTATAAAAAAAAGGAGGGTTGCCATCCGGGGCCCTGGGGACCTCTGGGTCCTTTAATAATAATAATAATAATAATAATAATAATAATAATAACATTTATATTATATATATATATATATATATATATATATATATATATATATATATATATATATATATATATATATAATAATAAAAGAAATAAAGAAATATATAAAAAAAAGTTTTTTTTATTAAAAAAGGGGGGTTGTCATCCGGGGCCCTGGGGAACTACGGGCCCCTGGAGACCCCTAAAAAAAATTGTCCCTTTAACCACTTGCCGTCTCCGCACCGTCATAATATGTCCACAAGGTGGCTCTCCTAGGCGAGACCACGTAATATGACGTCCTGCCTTTTAGCCGCCACTAGGGGCTCCCGTGCGTGTGCCCGGCGGGCGCGATCGCCGCCGGGCACACGCGATCGCTCGGTACAGAGCGGGGAACGGGAGCTGTGTGTGTAAACACACAGCTCTCGTTCCTGTCAGCAGGGGAAATGCTGATTTTCTGTTCATACAATGTATGAACCGAGGATCAGTGTTTCCCCTAGTGAGGCCACCCCCCTCCCCCACAGTAAGAACACACCCAGGCATACTTAACCCCTTCCCCGCCCCCTAGTGTTAACCCCTTCACTGCCAGTGGCATTTTTATAGTAATCAAATGCATTTTTATAGCACTGATCGCTATAAAAATGCCAATGGTCCCAAAAATGTGTCAAAAATGTCCGAAGTGTCCGCCATAATGTCGCAATACCGAAAAAAAAATCGCTGATCGCCGCCATTACTAGTAAAAAAAAATATTAATAAAAATGCCATAAAAATACCCCCTATTTTATAAACGCTATAACTTTTGCGCAAACCAATCAATAAACGCTTATTGCGATTTTTTTTTACGAAAAATATGTAGAAGAATACGTATCGGCCTAAACTGAGGAAAAAAAATGTTTTTTTATATATTTTTGGGGGATATTTATTACAGCAAAAAGTAAAAAATATTCATTTTTTTCAAAATTGTCGTTCTATTTTTGTTTATAGCGCAAAAAATAAAAAACGCAGAGGTGATCAAATACCACCAAAAGAAAGCTCTATTTGTGGGAAAAAAAGGACGCCAATTTTGTTTGGGAGCCACGTCGCACGACCGCGCAATTGTCTGTTAAAGCGACGCAGTCCCGAATCGCAAAAAGTACTCTGGTCTTTGGGCAGCAATATGGTCCGGGGGGTAAGTGGTTAATAAAAAATAAAAATATATTAAAACATTTTTTTTTTTTATTTAAAAATAAATAAAAAAAAGGGGGGTTGCCATCTGGGGCCCTGGGCAACAGTGACAGGGCCCTGGGCAGCTTCCCCATTTGCCCTGTGGTAAAGACGGCCCTGTGCGGGCGGCGAGAGCAGCGTTTGGAGCTGCTCTGGCCATCTTCCAGCGTGGCGGGCTCCGGTGTCCTTTCATGGGAATCTCTCCATCGTTCCATCTCTGCTCCTCCCATACCTGCTTCCTGATTGGCCAGGAGGAGGATCAGTGTTGCAACAGCAAATATTTATTCGCTGTTTCAGCACACCTAGACCTGCTCTGCGACCCAAGCCCACGCTATTTTGAAGCCTATTAGAGCCTCTGGCTCGAATCAGGTGCTTAAAAAAAAACAGGCCGCTGTAATTCATGTGCCAAAGGAACTGAAAGGGGCCAGACACATGAATAGGGGGCAGCCGCAGCGGCCGTGAATAGATTTATGCTATGCATGAATCTATCTTTTGCATATAGGAGGTGGAGAGGAGAGAGTGGGCGGCACCCAGGCGTCCCTAATGGACGAGCCACCGCTGCATATTACTATTTTGTATGAATATATGTCTGGTGAATAAATCTCGTATTTTTGGTCTGTGTTCATATTGATTGATCCTGTATTTTAAAAATAATATTGTTTAAAAATTACTCATTCACAATTATCGTACAGGAAAATTATTCTCAAAGGCAAAACAATGTCTAATGCATATACTATAAATGCAGCCATGTTGTTAAACACTTTGGATGTTTTGATCTTCCGGCTACTAAATTATCATGCACCTGTGTGGTATCTGTGGTTCAGTATAGAAAATAAATTGGCACTTAAAGCGGATGTGCCACGGGAAAAATATATTAAAAGCCAGCAGCTACAAATACTGCAGCTGCTGACTTTTAATATAAGGACACTTACCTGTCCTGGAGTCCAGCGCCGATCGCAGCAGATGACGAGCCGATCGCTCGTCACCCTGCTGCTCCCCCCTCCATCCTCGGTGAGGGAACCAGGAAGTGAAGCGCTCCGGCTTCACTGCCCGGTTCCCTACGGCGCATGCGCGAGTCGCGCTGTGCCCGCCGATTGGCTCCCGCTGTGTGCTGGGAGCCGAGTGTTCCCAGCATACAACGGGGGACGGATGGGAAGGAAGGAAAAAACCCGTCCTTTGCCCGTATCGTAGGGCCGGAAGTGGGTGCAGATACCTGTCTGTAGACAGGTATCTGCACCCCCCTCCCCCCTGAAAGGTGTCAAATGTGACACCGGAGGGGGGGAGGGTTCCGATCAGCGGGACTCCACTTTAGAGTGGAGATCCGCTTTAAAGATAAAATATCAAATTGAAAAATTGAAGTTCAGGCTTATAAGAAATCTTTAATCCCAGAGCTCTATTGTACCTGTTTTTCAGACAATTTCCTTATAAGCTCATATTCTATGTCACTATTTCAACTAGCACAGTATATGATGGCATCTCGGCTGCAGACTCTCCAGGAATACAAATGAACCAAGCCATATGCTGTATTATGCCCTCATTTAGGCTCATAACTAAAGTTTGCTAAGCCCAGCGAATATACAGCATGCTTAGCAGTTTGCACCATGCTTTTTGATTCAGTAAAATGAGTGGCGTATTTTTATGCAGTAGTGAACATTATGTTTCAGTAAAACAGAATCTAAGCATCTCACAAAAGATTGCATAGTCCCCCGGGTACTCTTACCACCAGCACACCTGATCCTGAGGAACCATTTGAGTTACTAGAATACCAACTGGGAGGTTCAAGTGTCTAACAGACAGTGGGGTGGATTAACTAAGGCTGGGTTCACACCATTGCGAATTGGATGCAGACTTCACACATCCAATTCGCATGTCAGGAGATTGTGACCAGCTCTCTATGGAGCCGGTTCACACATCTCCGGAGCGGCTCTGGTGCGAATTGCACAGGAGTTCTATGCGTCTTTTGGTCTGTTTCAGGACTGAATTCAGCCAAAAATTCAGACTAAAATCGGACCTGAAACAGTGAACGAGGACGCACCGGACCCCTGCTGTGAGTCGCTCCATAGTGTGAACCCAGCCTAATGCCGCTTACACGCGATTGGAAATTCCTACAAGGAAAGTTCGATGTGAGCTTTTGGTCGGAAATTCTGACCGTGTGTAGGCCCCATCGGACTTTTTCTGTCGCAAAAATTTGAGAGCTGGTTCTCAAATTCTCAGACGGGAAAGGTTCTCGTCGGAAATTCCGATCGTATGTATGCAATTCCCACATTCAAAAATCCTACGCATGCTCAGAATCATTCGACGCATGCTCGGAAACTTCATTTTTCTCAGTTCGCCGCAGTGTTGTACGTCACCGCGTTCTTGACGGTCGGAATTTGGTGTGACTGTGTGTATGCAACTCAAGTTTGAGGCAAAATTCCATCGGAAAAAAATCCATGGTTTTCTTGTCGGAATTTTCAATCGTGTGTACGCAGAACAAAGGTGAATATACTGTACACTTTGCAAGTGCAGTTGCACTCATTTTCCTTAGTAAATTAAAATGTGGTAAAGTTCCACTTTGTAAAGAATACCCAATCACGTCCAAGGAAAATTTAAAATAAGCCAGCAATTTTGCTTGCACATGATTGGATGGTGGAAATCAGCAGACTTTACCACATTTACCAAGCTCTGGGGAAAATTTGTGCAACTGCACTTGCAAAGTGCACAATCTATTTATCTTTAGTAAATTGACCACAATGTGTTGAAGTACTGTAAGTGCTGTGTAACAGTGGGGTGCCACCATGTGCTGAGCTGCATGGACACCACATGTACTCCTTAAAGCGGGAGTTCACCCGCAAAAAAAAAAATAAGATTAGATTGATGCTCATTTTGTCTAGGGGAATCGGCTAGTTTTTTTAAAAACTAAGCAGTACTTACCGTTTTAGAGATGCATCTTCTCCGTCGCTTCTGGGTATGGGCTGCGGGACTGGGCGTTCCTTCTTGATTGACAGTCTTCCGACAGGCTTCCGACGGTCGCATCTATCGTGTCACGAGTAGCCGAAAGAAGCCGAACGTCGGTGCGGCTCTATACGGCGCCTGCGCACCGACGTTCGGCTACTTTTGGAAAATCACATAAACGCTTATTGCGTTTTTTTTTTACCAAAAATAGGTAGAAGAATATGTATCGGCCTAAACTGAGGAAATTTTTTTTTTATATATATGTTTTTGGGGGATATTTATTATAGCAAAAAGTAAAAAATATTGAATTTTTTTCAAAATTGTCGCTCTATTTTTGTTTATAGCGCAAAAAATTAAAACCGCAGAGGTGATCAAATACCACCAAAAGAAAGCTCTATTTGTGGGTAAAAAAAGGACGCCAATTTTGTTTGGGAGCCACATCGCACAACCGTGCAATTGTCTGTTAAAGCGACGCAGTGCCGAATTGTAAAAACCCCTTGGGTCATTTAGCAGCATATTGGTCCGGTCCTTAAGTGGTTATGGGGCACTTTAAGGCACTTTACAATTTCTAGTGCTAGAACGCCTAAAAAGTGCCCCAGTGTGAAATAGGTCTAAGTGTTCAGGTTTGGCTTAAAGAAAACGTGGCAACCCTAGGTGGGGCAGACCTGAAGGCTGCTACCTGAGAGCACCATGCAGCCATAACCCTTATAGCTTGGGTTCCTTGGTGAAAATCGGGCATTTCTTGGGCTCTGTGCCTCAGGGGAGACTACATTACCCACTGGTAATAAAAAGGGTTCACACAACTCTCAACATTGTTAGCGGTGGACAGAAGCAGCAGGGACATTTCAATTATATTGGAAAACATATTTGCAGAGCTCTTGATTTCATAGTCCTGCCTAATGCCGCGTACACACCATCACTTTATGTGATGAAAAAAAACGACGTTTTTAAAAAGTCACTTTAAATGACCGTGTGTGGGGGAAAACGTTGCAACATTGCGACGTTTAAAACAACGTTTTTACACCCGCACATGCCCAGAAGCTAGTTATGAAGCAAGCTTCAATGGAAAAACATGGTGAACGTAACCTCGCTTTGCTAGAACATTGTGAGAAAAACGATGGTGTGTAGGCAACTTCGTCTTTGAAAATTGAAGTTTCAAAAACGTCGTTTTTTACTTAACAGAAAATGTCGGTTTTTTTCATCACATAAAGTGATGGTGTGTATGCGGCATTACAGTTTCACATTTATCAGAAGGGCACATATATGCATAAATCTTTCATACCACAGGGTTGTTTTTCAAGACAGAGCACTGAAAATTGCTGAACACGATATTTTGATAGTAATTAAACTGCCCAAATTTAATGCTGCCCCTGTAAAATCAATATAAACAAGCAGGCATGTGTCACACACACCAATTATGTCTCTCTCAGCTCGGCCTTTTCCACATAGAATACTGAATGAGCACTGCCATGACATACATATCATGTATCATTGCTCTTTGAAGGCGCTGTAAAAAAAGAAACCTCCGTATGAACCACAGTGGACTGGATGAATAACTAGGCATTGCTACATCATCAATAGCAATGCCAGTTTATTCGCTTAGCTCCACATGTCCCATATATTATGGTGGTAGAGCGCTCTACTTCTGCCTGAACACAGCAAGATAAATAGAGTGGACTTTTCATGGAGAGTTTTCTTTACTCTATTTAATTTATTTTTTATCATTTTCTGAATGGTACATTGTCAAATCAAACAATAAAAAAAGCAGTACCTTAAATACTGATCACATTATAACACTTAACCATTTGTTTTTTTTTATAAACCGAATATATGTACTATGTCTAATATTAAATTGAGTTTTTCTCCAATTCTCATTTATAGTAATTTTCCAGATGTTATTATATCCCTTCAATAGTTTTATCCACCAACCTTGCATGGAGAAAATCGGCACACCAGCTTTTTAAGCTTGTGTTTTCCACTGATTTAGCGAAAGTATCATTCAGGGGATGGTATACTGTTTACCAGATATACTGTTATACCACTATGCAAAATTATTGTTTCCTATGGGTTTATCCAAAAAAATTGTATCTAAAACATAGGGCTAGATTCACATAGATTTTGGCGGGCGTAGCGTATCTCAGATACACTACGCCGCCGTAAGTTAGAGCAGCAGGTCCTGTATTCACAAAGAAGTTGCGCTCTAACTTACGGCGGCGTAGTGTAACTGGGCCGGCGTAAGCCCGCCTAATTCAAAATAGTCGGTGGGGGCGTGTTCTATGCAAAATACTATTGACCCCACGTATTTGACGTTTCTAATGAACGGCGCATGCGCCGTCCGTGGACGTATATCCCAGTGCGCATGCCCCAAATTACGCCGCAAAGACTCATTGGTTTCGACGTGAACGTAACTTACGCCCAGCCCCATTCACGGACGACTTACGCAAACGACGTAAAACTTGAAAAATTTTACGCGGTTCCGCGGTCCATACTTAACATTGGCTGCGCCATTGTTTTGGTAGTTTATCTTTACGCCTGAAAACGCCTTACGTAAACGGCGTATCTTTACTTTAACGGCCGGTCGTACGTTCCATGAATAGGCATATCTAGCTGATTTCTAGGCGTAAATCAGCGTACACGCCCTTAGCGGCCAGCGTAAATATGCAGGTAAGATACAACGGCGTAGGAGACTTACGCCGGCTGTATCTTAGCAACATTTAAGCGTATCTCAGTTTGAGCATACGCTTAAAGTTGCGACGGCGCGGATTCGGACTTCTACTGATACGCCCGTCGTAAGTCTTTATGAATCTGGCCCATAGTTCGTATCATGGCAACAAAACTTAAAGGGGTTGTAAAGGTAAAAAAAATTAAAACATCCTAAATAGTTTCCTTTATCTTAGTGCAGTCCTCCTACACTTACCTCATCCTTCGATTTTGCTTTTGAATGTCCTTATTTCTTCTGAGAAATCCTCACTTTCTGTTCTTCTGTTTGTAACTCCACACAGTAATGCAAGGCTTTCTCCCTGGTGTGGAGTGTCGTGCTCGCCCCCTCCCCTGGAATACAGGAGAGTCAGGACGCTCTCTACGTTGCAGATAGAGAAAGGAGCTGTGTGTTAGTGGGCATCCTGACTCTCCTATAGTCCAAGGGAGGGGGCGAGCACGACACTCCACACCAGGGACAAAGCCTTGCATTACTGTGTGGAGTTACAGACAGAAGAACAGGAAGTGAGGATTTCTCAGAAGAAATAAGGACTATTTAGGATTTTTTTTTACAACCCCTTAAAGTAACTAGATATTTGTAAATAGTAAAAATAATGTTGCCTCTGAATGCTGAATTCCATAGAAATCCTTTCAATTGACGTCAGTGAGTAGGAATGACCAGGGCTTTTTTTCAGTTGGAACTTGGTGGAACTCAGTTTGACCACCTCTTGCTTAGGCTCTCTGATCCCTGCTTACCTCTATCACCTGTAAACACAGAAGTCGCCTACATTGGAGGTACTAGGGCCGGCTGGGTGCTTCAGCTTAACACAGCAACAAAAGTAAGATATGTGGATGATGCTGGAGCTTTTAAGAAGGGGGTTGCATGGAGAGGTCAGAGCTGAAGATGGGTGAAAGTGGGATGCAGAGGTAAGCAGCTGTGGAAGAAGGCTAACAGTGTATGTTAAAATAGCATTTTTTGCCTCCCCAAAAAAATCCACAGCTATATGTTCTTAGGAAATACTGGTAGAAGCATCGATTCAGAGCTTACTGTGTCTGCACTATAACATTGAATGTCCTTGGCATTTTTTTACATTCTCTGTAAAGACATGGACTGCCCTCTGACCTCTGGTCCCATAGCAGCCATATGTCTATAGTTATGCCCTTTTTTTCTTTAATTATTGCCATAAGGTATCTGACTTTAGAAGCCTACATCCAATGTTACACTATGACAGCCAAGACCTGAAAAGATTGAGGCTGAGTAAGAGATTGATGCAGTTAAGAGCAAACTAGCTGCCTGCAAACCAACTGAAGCTTGACAGAACTTGATCCCTGCTTTCCTGAGACTGTGCCTAATAGGTGATCCTTCAATATGTATAAGTACTGCGCAGGACTTGTTACATTCACATCGCACCAGTGCCTGCTTTGCACTAACTGCCCATGCACCCTCTTTTATTGATGTCTCCATGTCTAGGTGACATCATTTAATCAATCATCACCATTATCAAATGTCACACAGAACATAGAAGAACCCTGCCATCCCCTGCATCTACCAATACTTTAGCCTGCAAACCTGGCCAGCCTTGGAAGTTATATTCAGCAGTTTTGATTAAAGATGAGAGATTTGACCATAATTGTAACAAATGATCACAAACCACCATCTGCAGTGCTTTTTCTTCCAATTTGTACATTGTTATTTTTCCAATGTTCTTGTGGTGAAAGAACCATTGCTTTCATTCTGGGGAAAAAAGGCAGCAAAAGGAGCTACAGTTTATTTGCAATATAATTTGGGGTTATTACTGTAAAAACTTCACCTGAGAGTAATTTTCAGGTTCCGGCACCATTGCTTATCCGTGCAGCACACTCATTTGTTTTTTTTAGAAGAATTAAGTGACTTTTTGTCGAATCAGAGAAGTACACAGCACCTTGTGTAGAGGAGAGATCCAAAAATCCCAGTGCAGACTATTTCATGATTTTCCAGCACCACATTTGACAGTACTTAAAGGGGAAGTAAACCCTGATGGGGTTTACTTCCTCTATCTTTCCCTGCAAAGGTAAAGCAAAATGGGCTACTATGCAACGCATTGTAGCCCATTATGTGACACTTACCTGCAGTAGAAACCCACAATGTCACCGTCTTCCACGCTGGCAGCGAGCGTCCATCTTCACCCCTCTTCTTCCGGGGGCCGCGAACTCCGGCTCTCTGACTGGCCAAAGTCGCGTGACATCATGCGCGCGGGAGCTGCTTTTCACGTCATTACCCCGGCTTGAAACGGCCCTGTGTGCCCTTTCAAGATGGTGCATGCACCGTTGAAGTCTTCGCTGGGGGAAATTGCAAATATCTCTGTGTAGGTCTCGGAGATAATGCAAGCACCTACACGTAAGTCTTAATCTAGGCTTACCTGTAGGTGTAACTTCCGCCAGAGGGTTTACAACCACTTTAAAGAGGACGTAAACCCTGATGGGTTTTACTTACTCTTTATTCCCCTGCAAAGTAAAAGAATAATGGGCTAGTATGCATCGCTTACCAATAGGTAAAAGTGGTCTGTAAGGGTTTGCAACCACTTTAAAAGGTACTTACCTTTCCTAAGAAGGATGGACTTGTGTACTATTTACTAATAGAGCACCTTGAGCACCTTTAAAGCTTAAGTGCAACCAAAATAAAAACAGAAAAATCAGCACAAAGGGGATAACTTGCAGTCAGTAGAATGTCTCTCATGTGCTGATTCTTCTTCTATTAGGTGAAATCTTCCTCTGTTCATACCCCCCATTGGTGCAGCTTTGGTTAATAGAACTAAGAGGCTCTCCCCAAAGGCTCTCATCAAGAGAACCTGACTATGCCCACCCTTTCCCACCTGCTTCATCATTCATAGAAGCCATCATACAGCTCCTATAGATGGAAAGCAATCGATTAACAGAGTGAGTGAGTGAGTGAAAAACTTATATAGCGCAACACATGCGAACTGAATCGCCTCTGGGTGCTGTATCCATTCCATGGGTAAAGACAATTTGACATCAGAAGAGATCGGTTTTAATCCTTCTCCTGAAGGCCAAGTGGTCCAACTCCAATCGGATGCTGGTTGGTAGAGCATTCCACAGTCGAGGTCCCTGGGTTGCAAATCTTCGATCTCCTTTGGACTTGTATCTGGCTTTGGGTATCTGGAGTAGGTTTTGATTGGAGGATCGCAGAGTGCGATTGGGGTTGTGGGCTTTTATTTTTTCGCATAGATATTGGGGGGCGTTACCTTGAATACACTTATGCATTAGGCAGAGTGCCTTGAAAGTGATTCTGTCTTTTACTGGCAACCAATGAAGGGCTCTCAGTGAAGGTGAGATTGATTCCCATGTTTTTTTGCCAGTCACTAGTCGAGCAGCCG
The DNA here is from genome assembly GCF_905171775.1 of Rana temporaria. NCBI lineage: Eukaryota > Metazoa > Chordata > Amphibia > Anura > Ranidae > Rana > Rana temporaria. The sequence continues at coordinate 81,495,079 of NC_053490.1, read as the reverse complement.
TATTTTGAACGACTTGCAGACGAGTGATTTGGTATTTGGGGAGTCTGAGATAGAGGGCATTTGCGTAGTCAAGTCTGGAATTGATGATTGTTCCCACCACGACTGCAATGTCCTCTTTCGGATAGGCAGATGATCAAAAGGTCCACTCCCTTCATTCATAGATTCTGTTTCATTCATAGAAGCTGTAGGACGGCTTCTACGAGTGATGGAGCTGGACAGAAAGGGTGTGCCTGCGACAGCTCCTTGGTAGGGGGGCATTGACGAAGGAAGGCTTTATCTAATAGAAGAGGCACACTGTGACAGAACATACTGTCACTGTGTGTTTTGGTGGGGGCTGTGGGCTGGCCTCCTACCCACAGACTATGGCCCAGCAGAGAATGGAAGATTTGGAGGGCTATTTGCCATCTCTCACCACCTGGAGAAGATGCCACCTCCAGACATTTGTGTCCGTGGTTGCCGGTTCATCGGAACTACGTGAACTGTGGCTAGGCTTGTGAAGTAGTTTCCGGCTACCTAAACCTATTGACCCGGCTGGGCTAAATATATACTTTTATTCCACAAACAATGCACTTTTAGCTGATAAAGGCATACACAAGATGGCAGTATTCCCAAAGCGTGGGGTTATGAGACTTGGTAACAAAATGGCTTTGGGATAATGTAATGAAGGTCCCTATATGATCTGAATCCCATACCCCCTCTTTTTATTGTGTTAATTACGTTAGGTCATGGCATGTAGACAAAAGGTCTGGAGACACATCCCAGCAGGGAATGTGTAAGGAGGGGCTGCCTGCTCATCATAATCCCTTTATGTGTTTCAACTGTAGTTTGAAAGTGTTGAGTTCCCATTGGTTCTTCCTTGTCCCCTACCCCCTCTATGACAAAGCTAAGGGGAGTGTCCCTAACTGTGTTTAAATGGGTATGTTTTGTATTTGATAAACAGTTTATGCTCTGCATGTTTAACCCTCAACACCTGTGTGGTTTGCCTCGTGACTGGGGGGGGGGGGTGGGGGTTAAGGGCTGGTTATGGTGAGTCTGCTGGCTACAAGTGCGCTTGGAGAACAGGAGACACACTTCTGGCCGAGGTGCCCAGCCAGGGTATCCGAGATCCGTCACAGACACAACCTACAAACTATAAGTCTTATTGCTTATTATTCAGTAGTTTTTTGGGCTGCACTTATGCTTTAAAGCAGTTGTAAAATGAATATCTCCTAAACGTGCACCATTTTGGAGACATTCACCCTGCATGCAGCCGCTAACTTCAGCAGTGCATGCGCTCTGAAGGTCCGGCATACTCTGACGGATCTTCCGAGTTTCTTGCCGAAACCAAGGGCTCCCGCAGGCATGTGTGGGAGTGACATAATCATGGCTTTGGGCCACTGACAGCTTTGGAGCCCGCAATACCGGAAGAAAGTATGGAAGAAGAGAGGGGGCGCCGCTGGAGGAGCTTCATTTTTAAGGTGAGTATTTCAGGGTTTTTTTCTTCAGTGGTTTGCTGCCACTTTAAGCCATTACAGTCAGTTTTCATCAAAGTTCAAAGTTGAAAAGCGATGTGAAGGGAAAACATTACTACTGATGTGCCAATGGGTTTAAAAAACAACTTTGACATTTATATTGCTTTTAAAAAAAAATTGTGATTAGTCATGCAATGAATGGCAGGTGCATATGATTTCTGTACTGGCTTCACTCATATTAAACACAGCATTGTTGTTTTCTATTACTTCAGACTCTGATTTGAGGTCTGCCCTATTACCTTTGTAAAAATGAATGCTATTTTACAAAAAATAAACTATTAGGAGTCCAAAGGAGAAGTCATTAATTTTTATAATAACATTGCAGCGTATTTTCATTTTTGCAGTCAAATTTGGGAAAACTGTGCAATATGTTTGTTATATGTTTCCATTCACACTGCACATATATAACATGTTTGTTTTTTAAATATTTCTTACCTTTTAGATGTTTTTTAGGAGAAGGTATCATGGCTGACTACAAGCATTTATGTACAAATTCAGTGTAAACTTGCGGCAGTAGGAGATTTTCTTGTTCAGAACGCAGGCTTAAGTCTGTATAAAGGCTTAGGACAGGTTGAATCAAGTTCTCATTAACATACAATGTTTGAACCTAGATTCTACATCCTTAACCCATTTTTGGGAACCAAATCTAAAATTAGCAGTTGATAATGAGATCTACCAGCACGATATAGAAATGATTAATTATGAAAAACACCGCTCTCCAGCCCTATTATAAACAAATAGAACCTTGTATAATTTTTCAGTGCTGGATTTGCAGACAAGAGCATGTGAAAAGGCAGGCAGCTTTTTCTAAATATTTTAAGCTATGCTATGTACAGTATATGGGAATTCTGGTCACTAGTCTCCCATGACACTATTTATCTAAGGAGAGGACTTACATAAAAGAACCTCTTTACTGGTTCAGTTTAACAAGAAATAAAGATGAGATATAATTACATATTATAATAATATATAATTTTTTGAATAGGCATTTGCAACACCTTTTTGGTGGTATGATCCCTTTAAAAAGTCCTGAGCCTAATTCAAAGCTTTCAGATGGTAAGAATTCTGACTTATGCACCAGATTCAGATATTTGTAAAGTGTAACAATAACAGGAGTTCAGCCTTAACTGGTGTTTCTGTACTTGCTGAAAAAGTGATAGCCTGAAAAAAATGAAAACTAGTGTAGCAGTCACATCTACTGTAAGGACTGGTAGACTACAATATATTACATTTTTATGTTACATATTTAGCAGTCTTGAGTCTTAATCAGTAATGCAACTCAGTGCCTAATTAAACAGTGTTCAGCCTGTGCGTGATCAGCAGTAGGGATGATCTTGGGTGTTGAATCCTAGTTCAAGCTTAAAGGATCAGGATTTTTTTTTTTTTAGCTAAATAGCTTCCTTTACCTTACTGCAGTACTGGTTTCATGTCCTCATTGTTCGTTTTTGCTTTGAAGTAGCTGTAATTCTGCTGTGATCTCCACACTTCCTGCTTGTCTGGCTCCTTATGAAAAAACTCATGGGAGCTTCTCACTGTGGTCTAAGCTGTGTGTCTAAAACTCCTCAGAATCAATCAGATTAATTTTAAAAACAAAACATTGCCCTGGATTTGTTTGTTTTTGTTCTGTGGGTCTCTTTACTTCACATAAACATGAAACCAGTTTAAAACCGAAAGTGAAACTAGAGGCACATTATATGATAGAATTTAATCTATTTTTAATCATTTTTAAAAGGAATCAGTTAACTTTTATGTCTCTATACCCTGTAAACAGTCATTTCAGCAAAAACATTTTTTTCCTTTAGTGACCCTTTAAGTGTGCAAGCTCACCAGGAGGTTGTCACCTGTACAGGGCTGATCATCTACAGCCAGGGCATTTCTTGCCCCGCAGCCTCACATATACAAAGTGTGTGTATACTTGCAACTGTGGGCAGGGCCGCTGTTAGAAAACATGGGGCCCCTGTACAGCCTTCCTGACAGGCCCCCTAACCCCACTTACACCCCAGACACTCTTCCCCCCAGCCTTCCTAGGGTGCAGCAGAACAGCAACACTGACTTTATCTGCCTACACCCCAAAAATGAGAAAGTCCCTCTTCTGCTCCCACCTCCTGGGCCCCTGTGTTGACCTGATGGGGCCCAGAGAAATTTAATTTAAGCCCTGGTAGGCAAGTAGGAGCGGTGGTGTGGTCTAGAAAAATCCATTTATTCATGTAGGCAGAAACAATGAAGCTGCCCTGGACCCCCCTGTTTAGCTGATGGGGCCTGGGCCCAGTACAACAGGACTAATTGTATTGCCTTATCAGTGGCCCTGACTGTGGGGCATGCCTTGGTTGCAGATGATTGGCCAACACAGTGACAGCTTTCTGATGGGCTTGTTCAGACTAGGATTTGAACATGCTCAAGTTCATCTCTCGTCAACAGGTAGTCAGTCTGCCCATGCCTGAACTCTGCTGTGGGTACATATAAAAACAAATGGACACAAATGGGCTTCTGGGAGCAAGTTTAAACTTTAGACTATTAGAAAGAGTCCTTTTGGTTCATGTTAAGGCACCTGAAGGCAGCCCAGTGAAGATTGGAAGCGTATCTGTAGTCAGCTGGAGAGAAAGCACAATGGCGCCACTCTAAAGTGCAATATGTCATGTTACATTTACTCAGATGACGCTGCTTCTGGGTTATACGGGGGAGCCAATGGACGACGTGTTTACGGAGCATTGCGCTCCTTTCTCAAGCCTCCGGCTTCCAGTGTGACAGAGACCTGCTCCACTACACAGCCTCATACAGTGACCCCTGTGGACGTTCCTCTGATGATGATACATGCCACAATTTCACCTATGTTTGTGAGTAAGCTTGCTGTTGTTTTTATTTAATAAATGTAACATGACATATTGCACTTAGAGTGGCGTCATTGTGCTTTCTCTCCAGCATGCCTGAACTCTGGTCTGTCTAACTTCTGTGTGACTGTGCATGCAATGGATTACTTCTGTGATTCTTTAAACTGTACTCTACCTGTCAGGAACGTGTACTTTATTTAGGATTACTTTGTCTACATCTGATTTGATCATCAGCCTGGTGACTTTACTACTGACTCCAGTTCTCTGGCTGTCTGTATGAGAACTTGAGCTGGCCATTCACTAATTGATTTTTGAATGAAAGTTCGTACAAAAATTCTAAGGACATTAGATGACTTGACAAATGTCATTCAAAAGTACTTCAACATTTTGCTTGCTTTAACATTCGATATTTGGTGTTCTAAGACAGAGAGCTAAACCTTCTTGCTCTATAACCATATTTCTTTGATCTTAGATTTATTGGAACAAGCCAGGTGAAACTACAAATTGATCAAATAAATGTAAAATCAGTACAATATTGCATACAATGAGGAAATAATGCTCTATAACACAGAATTAAATAACAAGAACTTTTTTTTTTTTTTAAGCTCGCTAAGGCCGGGTACTCACGAGCAAACATGTACGGTGAAACCGGTTCGTCGGACCGTTTTCACCGTACATGCCTGCCAGAGGGCTTCTGTACGATGGTTGTACTAACCATCGTACAGAAGTCCGCGCGTAAAAATGAGGGAAATGAGTGCTAGCAGGGTTGAAGGTTTTGCTCAGTGCACAGTGTGTCACATGTATGCAAAATTGGTGCAACAGCTCCAAGATGGATACCGCTGTGACAGATGTGAGCAGGTTGCCCTTCTGGAAGCTCGTATTAGAGATCTGGAGGAGCAAGTTGCAACACTGGGTAGAAATGACAACCTTGAAAGGGGTCCTCTGCTCGCTGAGCAAGTGGTCAGTAAGGTTGATGTGGAGGGTGGAGGGGAAAGTCAGGATTATCAGATAGGGAGATGGGTTAATGCAGTTAGAGGGAGTGGAAGGGGCGTGAAGAAAGGGAAGGCCAGTCCTGTATTTGTGCATCAAAACAAATTTGCCAAGTTGGGTGATGATGTGGAGGTGGCAAACACAGAGGTGGCAGCCCTAGATGTTACTGCTACCCCTAACAGCCGGGAGAGCAACCCATCTAGTAGAGGTGGGGAGGGGAGTGCAGGTAGGCCTAGACAGTTGGTGGTAATAGGGGATTCTATAATCAGAAGGACTGATAGAATAATTTGTCGCCAGGATCGCTTCAACCGAATGGTTTGCTGTCTCCCTGGTGCCAGGGTTCGGCATGTGGTGGACCGGGTGGATAAATTACTGGGAGGGGCTGGGCATGACCCAGCTGTCTTGGTCCACGTTGGAACCAATGACAGTATACATGGAAGGTGGAGGCTCCTTAAGAATCAATTTAAAGAACTAGGCTGCAAGATGAAGGGAAGGACCTCCAAGGTGATATTCTCTGAAATATTGCCTGTGCCATGCGCAACACAGGAAAGGCAGGGGGAGATTAGAGAGCTGAATGCATGGCTAAAGACCTGGTGTAGGAAGGAGGGATTTGGGTTTCTAGAGCACTGGGCTGACTTTTCATTGGGGTGCAGCCTATATGCTAAATACGGTTTGCACTTGAATGGAAGGGGGTCTGCTGTGCTGGGGGAGAGGTTTATGGGAATGCTGGAGGAGTATTTAAACTAGGATTGAGGGGGGAGGGTGAATTAGAATTACATCGAGCAGACAGGTCAGTTAGTGGTCAGACATTAATGGAGAGTGGAATGGGGATAGATGGGGGGAGGGTTATGGCAGGTGACAAGAAAGTTCCCATGTTGCAAACAGCCATTGGAAATAATAGTGCCATTTGTACTACTATAAATTATATGAAAAACACCAGAGAAAAATGTAACAATACATTTAAGTGTTTGTTCACCAATGCCAGAAGTCTGCCAAGCAAAACAGGTGAGCTGGAAGCTCTGATGCATGAGGAGAGCTATGATGTAATCGGTATTGCTGAAACTTGGCTTCAATCCTCACATGACTGGGCTATTAATATTCCTGGCTATGCTCTCTTTCGGAAAGACAGGGTAAAAAGGAAAGGTGGAGGGGTCTGTCTCTATGTGAGAAGTGACCTCAAAGCAAGCGTGAAAGAGAACCTGGTTGATGGAGCGTGTGATGAGGCTGAAGCATTATGGGTGGAACTGCATACAGATGTGCGTAGTTCAAAATTAATCATTGGAGTTTGTTATAAACCACCCAATGTTAATGAGGAGGTGGAGACTCAGCTCCTTGCACAGATGGAAAGGGCTGCAAGGTCTGGGACGGTGATAATAATGGGGGATTTTAACTACCCAGAAATTGACTGGATTAATGGCACTTCTGGGACAGTTAAAGGACAAAAATTTAAAAACCTATTGCAGGACAATTTTATGGTGCAGTTTATTGAGGCCCCAACTAGGAATGATGCCCTGTTGGACCTGATAATTTCAAACCATGCAGAGCTTATTACTAATGTTCAGATAAAGGAACACCTGGGTAGCAGTGATCATAACATGATTTCATTTAATGTTAACTATAAGCAAGAAATACATACAGGAAATATTAAAACACTAAATTTTAAGAGAGCAAATTTTCCAAGGATGAGGGCTGCTCTCCAGGACTTGGACTGGGAGGGACTATTGGCACATATGAACACAGAACAGAAATGGGAATTCTTCAAAAAGACTGTGTGGAACCTCACTGCAAAGTATGTTCCCATGGGCAATAAGTTTAAAAGGCTAAAAATAAAACCTATGTGGCTCACGGTCAAAGTTAAAAAAGCTATAAACAATAAGAAAGTAGCTTTTAAAAAATATAAAAATGAAGGAACACTAGTGTTGTTTAAATGTTACAAAGAATATAACAGGATATGCAAAAAGGAAATCAAGGATGCAAAAATTCAAAACGAACGACAGATTGCAAAAGATAGTAGGACAAACCCCAAAAAATTCTTTAAATATATTAATAGTAAAAAGGTGAAGTCTGAGCATGTAGGCCCCTTACAAAATAATCTAGAGTGGGTGACTGGGGACAAAGAGAAGGCAAATTTATTAAATGTTTTCTTCAGCTCTGTGTATACAATGGAGCATGGGGGAGCTCATGTCCAAAATGGGGGTGGGAGTGACACAGCCCCAAATCCACAATGGCTCAAAAGTGATATGGTCCAGAAATATTTAGACAGAATAAAGGTGGATAAAGCACCTGGACCTGATGGCATCCACCCACGGATCCTAGGTGAGTTGAGCTCTGTCATTTCAAAGCCACTGTATCTAATATTTAGGGACTCATTAAAGACAGGAATAGTACCACTGGATTGGCGCAGGGCCAATGTGGTGCCCATATTTAAAAAGGGAACAAAGTCTTTACCAAGTAACTATAGACCTGTTAGTTTAACTTCTATAGTTGGGAAGATACTGGAACGTTTAATAAAAGACCACATGGATGAGTTCTTGCTGGAAAAAAACTATTTAAGCAGCAGACAACATGGATTCATGAAAGACAGAAGTTGTCAGACAAACCTGATTTCCTTTTATGAAGAGGTAAGTAAAACCCTGGACAGAGGCGTGGCTGTGGACGTGATATATTTGGATTTTACAAAAGCGTTCGATACAGTTCCGCACACACAGCTCATGTGTAAGGTAAGGTCTACAGGATTGGATATATCAGTTTGTAAATGGATAGAAAACTGGCTGAAAGCCAGAATTCAGAGAGTCGTGGTTAATGATTCTTACTCTGAATGGTCCAATGTTATCAGTGGTGTACCCCAAGGTTCAGTGCTGGGACCCTTACTTTTCAATATATTTATAAATGATATTGGGTCTGAGATCAAAAGTAACATTTCTGTCTTTGCAGATGACACCAAGCTATGCAGTGGAATAACGTCCTTACAGGATGTCTCCAATTTACAAGCCGACCTCAATGCTCTGTCTGATTGGGCGACTAAGTGGCAGATGAGGTTTAATGTAGATAAATGTAAAGTTATGCACTTGGGGGCTAAGAATATGCATGCATCATACATACTAGGGGGAGTACAACTGGGGGGGTCTGTAGTGGAGAAAGATCTGGGGGTTTTAGTTGATCATAAGCTCAATAATGGCATGCAATGCCAAGCTGCGGTTTCCAAAGCGAGCAAAGTCCTTTCTTGTATTAAGAGAGGTATGGACTCCAGAGACAGAGATATAATTTTGCCCCTGTACAAATCATTAGTAAGACCTCATCTGGAATATGCAGTTCAGTTTTGGGCACCAGTTCTCAAAAAGGATATAGGAGAACTGGAGAAAGTGCAGAGAAGAGCAACCAAACTGATAAGAGGCATGGAGGAGCTCAGCTATGAGGAAAGATTAGAGGAACTAGATTTATTCACTCTTGAGAAGAGGAGAATAAGGGGGGATATGATCAACATGTACAAATATATAAGAGGTCCATACAGTGAACTTGGTGTTGAGTTATTCACTTTACGGTCATCACTGAGGACAAGGGGGCACTCTTTACGTCTAGAGGAAAAGAGATTTCACCTCCAAATACGGAAAGGTTTTTTCACAGTAAGAGCTGTGAAAATGTGGAACAGACTCCCTCCAGAGGTGGTTCTGGCCAGATCAGTAGATTGCTTTAAGAAAGGTCTGGATTCTTTCCTAAATGTACAGAATATAACTGAGTACTAAGATTTGTAGGTAAAGTTGATCCAGGGTAAATCCGATTGCCTCTCGGGGGATCAGGAAGGAATTTTTTCCCCTGCTGTAGCAAATTGGATCATGCTCCGCTGGGGTTTTTTGCCTTCCTCTGGATCAACTGTGGGTATGAAGTTGGGTGTATAGGATTTTACTGTGTTTTTTTATTTTGTTTTTTGTGGTTGAACTGGATGGACTTGTGTCTTTTTTCAACCTGACTAACTATGTAACTATGTAAACACTACGCGGGGCGTGTCCGCGTCGTCGCCGCGACGATGACGTGGCGATGACGCGGCGACGTGGGCGGGCCTGCCATTTAAAGGCTTCCACGCATGCGTCGAAGTCATTCGACGCATGCGAGGGACGGCGGGCGCTCGGAAATGTACGGTAGGTCTGTACTGACGACCCTACATGTCCGAGCGGGCAGGATTCCAGCGGACGGTTTTAAAACACGTCCAGGAATATTTGCCCGCTGGGAAAAGGCCCGCGGGCAAATGTTTGCTGGAATTCGGCCCGCTCGCGACTACACACGACCGAACATGTATGCTGAAACTGGCCCGCGGACCAGTTTCAGCATACATGTTTGGTCGTGTGTACGGGGCCTTAGAGGTGATGGCGAGAGATTGGAGAAAAAAACTTACCGTCTTGATGTGCATTCCTAAAATGATGGCTGACTGACTTCCGTTAGAGAATTCTCACAGGATTCTCTAGTTCCTAAAACACATTCTAAGAAATTACAATATGTAACTAAAACAAGCAGCTAAAGCTATACCAGAAAAGGACAGTAGGTGGCGCCTACGCTCTGCATATTACTAGCTTGGTGTACATCAAGAAAAACCTATTATTTAATCACATAAACACAGTAACTGATTAAGGCCCAATGGGCAGAACACTACCCATCTGACATCATGTGAAGTCACTAACAGAGCCTTCTTCAGAAAGCAACAAAACAAGTTCGGCCACTGGTTTTAGAAATATTTTGGAATCATTCTGCTGGAAGATCTTACTCTCTTTTTTTTTTTTCATCAATCATTTTTTATTGAGTTTATCATAAACATTGAAAGACAGTGGGGTAGATTCAGGTAGATTTGCCCATTAATTACACCTGTGCAGCTCAGCTCAATTGCTCTGCGCCGGCGCAATTGGGCAAGATTGCCACCTGATTCAGGATGCCTTTTGTGTGGTAATTTGCGCCTGTGTAAGGCAAAATTGAGGGCGCAAGCCAGCGCAAGTGAAAGTGGGTGTGCCCCTATGCAAATGATGGTCTGTCCGCTCAGCAGTGGCTTGCGCCCGGCGCACGCATGCGCAGATCGAATGCTCCTTTGTGCGCATGCGTGCAACTGCGCCTGTCCTACTTTCTGGGCAACACCGGCCCACCTGCTTGCACTGAGCAAATAAATAGGGGCAGATCTGCGCATGTCCTGTGCAAAATTACATCCTGCTTTTAAGAACAAAAAGAAAAAACTGAGTAGGTGTTGAGACCATGTCAGTAGCATAGGACTTTTGTGGTGTGTTGTGTCAGGAGTAGGTGAGCTAATGAAAACAGAGTATAACGTTGTATAGAAAAATATCACAATTTATTATAAATGCATAAAAAATAGTTGAAAATACAATGAATAAATAAAATCATTGGTTGCCCTGTAACAGACGAGATGCAAGATTAGATGCATAAGATGCTAGTCGCCGACATGTTTCGCATAGAGCGTCTTCTGGGCGCCGCACTCATCTATGATACACTCTCATCTAATAATATGTAAACAAAAACAAATTAGTCACATAAAATATTTGAAGGGCATAAGATATACATTCATGTAGTTGATTTTTAAATTAATACAAAATTAGTAAAGAATACATATGCATGCTCACCAGCAATTGTAGGATGTCAACCATGTCAACAGAGACAGACGAGACAGGCTAAAGGGAAGCTGGATATAATCGCAGGGCATAAGCTTTGCCCAAGCAACACCTTAAACCCCCTGCGGAAGTCAGATCCACAGGGTTCTGAGTGAGACCGTACCCCTGGTAGATAGCAAGTAGTAGAGGGTAGAACAACGAAGTCTATAAGGATAATAATAGTGGCAGCTAGTAAGGGTCATGTATATATATATATATATATATATATATATATATATATATACACACACATACGCATACATATACACATACACATGTAATTCTCACCACAAGTTTATATATATATATATATATAGCGATAGCCTGCTGACAAGGTGCAGCATTCTCTTAGAAAATTATAAAATATATATGGAACATGTCCCATAACTAGTAAACCGCACCAAATAATTAAAAGTGTGTAGTCACAATGTACATTATATAACATACCTACTCTTGCATTTTCTAACCACTCGAAATCTCAAAGGGCCATAGTAGTGGAGGCAAAGTTCTGGGGTGCAGGATAGAAGGGAGAGCCGTGGTACCTAGAATGGTATGGAGCTGAGAATCCCACACCTAAATAGTCAATATTAATAATTAATTATGCTGCGGATATAATGCAGAGTAGTAAGAGCAAAATCATTACTTTCTTTCGAGGTGGAGCTCGGTGGGACAGCGGTGCCTAAACGAGATTGAAGATCCCTCTACTTAACTCAATGCTTAATAATAAGTAGATATGTGCCTTTGCAGTATGTTAATACACCAGCACTAGTATCAAGATAGAGGGCTGATGCCCTAAACAAATTGATAACAGGCAGGTAGGTATATCGCATCAAAAGACAGGGGAATGGCGTGGGAGAAAGGAAAACGTATTGTCCATACCTTTACTAGTGTTTATTTTGGGCATCCTAAGTTAGGATCTATTCACTGTTGTGGATTGGACTCACTTATGTTTTTATTTATGTATACATGATTATTATATTTGAGATGGATTTGATTTATTAATCATTTTTTACATTGTCATCACTGTATAATAATTTTAGCGCTATATTTCACATTACCCTATAACACAGAATGAGATAACAAAAACTAACCTTTTAAGCTCGCTGAGAGGTGATGGCGAGAGATTGGAGAAAAAGCCTTATGCCGAGTACACACGACCGTTTTTCAGGGTTGTAAAAAATGACTTTTTTTTATGTCATTAAAAACGATCGCGTGTGGGCTCCAGAGCATTTTTCATGATGTAAAAAATGGGCATTAAAAATGTCGAACATGCTCTAATTTTACACGTCGTTTTTAACGTTGTCATTTTTAACGTCGTAAAAAATGGTCGTGTGTGCGCTTTAACGACGTGAAAAAAAACGTGCATGCTCAGAAGCAAGTTATGAGACGGCAGCGCTCGTTCTGGTAAAACTAGCGTTCGTAATGGAGTAAGCACATTCATCACGCTGTAACAGACTGAAAAGCGTGAATCGTCTTTTACTAACACAAAATCAGCAAAAGCAGCCCAAAGGGTGGTGCCATCCGCATGGAACTTCCCCTTTATAGTGCCGTTGTACGTCACCGCGCTTTGCTAGAGCATTTTTTTATCACGATCGTGTGTAGGCAAGGCCATTTTAATGATCGGGTTGAAAAAAACTTAGTTTTTTCTAGACCATTAAAAACGTAATTTTTTACAACCCGAAAAACGGTTGTGTGTACACGGCATTAGTGTCTTGATGTGCATTCCTAAAATGGTGGTTGACTGACTTCCTCAGGAGAATTGTCCCAAAATGCTCTAGGTTCTAACAATTTTATTAACACATTCTAAGAAATTACAATATGTAACTAAAACAAGCAGCTAAAGCTATATCAGAAAGGGACAGTTGGTGGCGTCTAAATTTAACATCAAGGAAAACCCAACATATTATTTAATCACATAAACACATTAACTGAATAAGGCCCAATGGGCAGAACATTTGGAACTAATTAACTTTTATGAGTGAAAACAAACACTTAGAAATTTGTTCATTGAAGGACAATTTTCCATCCTTTTCATTTACATTTTCTCGTCTCTGAGGTTGAAAACAAACATCAATTTGACCCTATTAATGGATTACAAAATCAAACAAATGTTCTAAAAACAACAAAATTCAAATTAACTTCAACTAGTGTACAGAGAGCTTTAGACTGGGTTCACACTAGCTGCCACCGCGGCTCACGGCTGAGGTCTGGTGAGTCCCTGTACATCGTTTCAGGTGTGAATCAGGTCTGAATTTTTGGCTGAATTTGCACCTGAAATGGAGCCAAAAGACACACAAGACCCGTTTTCAGTGTGCGCCGAGGCCGCCCTGGAGCTGTGTGAATCAGCTCTGTTGAGAGCGGTCACAATCTCCTGTCATGCAAATTGGATGCAGAGAAACCCGCATACAATTCGCATCAGTCTGAACCCAGCCTTACACTGCTCTAGAATCTGTTCTGTCGTCTATAAGTGGGCTGTCACAACTGGTAATATTGTGGGTCCACCCAACTCCATGACAATATATATTTCATTAAAAGTAACCTATACTTATGCATTTTTTCAGCACATAGTAATTTTGAATTTCTCAGATTCATGATAAGTTTTCTTTTTATTCCACAAAAAAAAAAACAGGCATCATTATAACTGATATTAAGCAGTGTCACAACATGACCTAACACAGACCTGGCATATAGTTTACCCTACCTACAATTCGTGGGTGTGGGCAATCTTTTCTAGGTCCAGCGGTTAATTTTTATTTATATATTGGCCCCATAACCATTTAAGTATGGTATTTAGTGCCAAATGCAGAAAGTTTCTGGGTTTTAACGTCTAACTGAAATGTGTCATTCACAAGAGCTTACAGCAGCCGGTCAACTAATGCTTTTAGACAAACACAACATTTTCCAACCTGTTGGTCTTGGCCTGATAAACAAGTTAATAAAGTTTAACCAACTATCTCATTGGTTACAATTGGCTACTCCAGCAGAAAATGACTTGTACATGGGCATTTTCAACTGAACATTCTTAGATATCAAATGCCTTCAATAGGTATAAAAGTAGAAGCTGAATATAATCTACACACTCTAATAATCAATATGAATAATGTGAATATGAATCATTTTGCTCTGAAAGCAGCCCATGTGTAGAATATACAAGACCATAGCTGCACTGCCCATATGCTAGATGTCTAACAGAGCTTCAAATGGCTTTAATAACTGCCACCTGATCCCATTCCATCTTCACAGAATTTCACTGCAAGTAGTTAATTTTATTCCGATTCATCAACTTAAACCACATCATTTGCATCACTGAAAATGTTGCTAAATGTCATCGATGTCTAAGTAGCTAAACTATATACTTAACATACACCCACAGGGTACTGATGTACCTATCTACTTATGCTTGGCTAAGCAAGTGGGAAGGCAGCAGAAGGAGAGTTGGCAGAGGTCATTTGCATCACTAAATAAACATATGTTGAGGAAGAATCTCTATTACTATTGTCTAATGATATACAGTACATATGTTGAGGAAGAATCTCTATTACTATTGTCTAATGATATACAGTACATATGTTGTAGTTTTTTTTCTACAGCATGCTGTTTTCTTATTATCTTCAGCCTTCATGAAACATTATTTTGGAGATTAAACAATAGAAATGGAGAGAAGTCTGTGCTCAAATCCAAATAGTTGACATATATATATAACCAGGGCCACTATCATGGGGCCCCATAAAGCCTACTTGACAAGACCCCAATCCTGATCTATGTTGGTGCTAGTGAGTGCTGCCTATCTCTACTTCCTATCAGCAGTCCTGCATGCAAAGAATCATATATAGAGAGGAAAAAAGCCTAATTTATTGTACATCAATCGTAGGGTGATACTACGGATGCACCAGTATTAGGTGTGCCACCGCCCCGATAATGTAGAATTGGACTAAGGACTAGTGAATTGGGCTTTAAAGGCACACGGTACAAGTAGTATGAAAAACTAGAAAAGATTTTTTATTATTGGTATAGAAATATCATAAAAACAGTTATAGATATAAAATCACAAATTAAATTAAATTAATAACTGGTTCCACACACAAGGTTCACATTCATTGTATGAATGAACATAGAAAGCTTCAGTAAAAAGCATAATCATAAAGTAGGTTATATCACAAGTGACCAGGTGGTTATCCAGAGGAACAGAAGGGCTTGCTCAACATGTTGCGCGCTTTGGAATTAGCGCTTCCTCAGGAGCATAGATATCTCATTCTCATAAAGCATATACAGGAAACAATATCAGTTTACATCAAAAATTAAGAAAACAATAAAAATGATTACATCAAAAATACATATAAATACACAATGCAACAAGGGTTGCATGATACACAGTGGAATAGAAAATTGTATATATATTGTCTTTAGGCTTCATTTCCACTGGCGTTTTTACAGCCACTGTTGTTAGGCTTTTTTACAGCTTAAAAACGCCTGTCCATGTTTATTTTGTAAAAAAAAAAAAAAAAAAAACATTTTTTTTTTTTGTGAGCTGCAGCTTTAAAAATGCAGTGGTCGCGTTTTTGAGCGTTTTTTCGGCGTTTTTGAGCGTTTTTTAACGTCTGGTGTTTTTACAGCTCTACTCTGGAGCTTCAGAACGCCCTGGTCCTGCGTTTTTTTTACAGCTCAAAAACGCCTATGCCATTTGCAGCTCAAAAACGTCTATGTGGGCATGATGCCATAGAATAACATGGACAGGCGTTTTTAAGCTGTAAAAAACGCTCAGAAAAGTGGCTGTAAAAACGCCAGTGGAAATGAAGCCTAATACACCAATGTGTGATAAAGCAGCAGGACAGTGGACCATAAAGCTCCCAAAGGAGGAAGGAGGGAACCCACAAGGAAAAGAAAAGGAAAGAAAAAAATCAGGAAAGGAAAATAAATCATCAACATAAAAAGATTCTCGTGTTGAAGGTGTATAGTGCAGCATACAAGGTTGATATTGGTATATCCAGCAATGACATTGAGCCTTGAAAGAGTCTATGTAAAACTTACAACAGGTACCCCGCCTTGGTGGTAATCAATGAACGGTCTCTTGTTAGCCTATCAATGGGCCGGACACGGATGAGCAGATGGGTAAATCTGCCTCAACGATCGCCAACCAGAATGGCCTCAATCCATATATATGGGAAGGGTAACAGGTAATGGCATTAAAGTCCTATGAATGCAATATAATGTAAGGATAATGATTAAAGAATAGTATGTAGAAAGGCTGCATATCTGTAGCAAAATGGTATAAATCAGAATCATATATAGTGCAAAGACCTGTACATAGTGCTAGGTGTAAGTACTGGTCTCATGCATGTTGCAGTAACATTTAGTGATATGACATGTAAGAGAGCGCAATGGCAATGAGGCACAGTGAGCAGTGTACTTCTACATAGCTCCCAACTGATTTCGAGGGATTGTCCCTGATTTGTCTGTCCCTCATTCCTCCTCATTTGTCCCACATTTTGGTCTGATCTATATAGATGTATATAAAATGCACTATTTATCTATCAAAAGGTGTTTTCCAGCACTAAACCTTTCATCCAATTTCTAAATTGCTGCATTTGTAACCTCCAAAAGCCAATATAAAGAAATAGTAGTGGTAAAAAAAGCTCTTGTGGGTTTAACCAATCTTGTTTTTTTTGCACAATTCTCCCTTAAGGGGCGTAGCCAGGGGTGTGTCCTATGCCTGCATACTTTTTCTGATAGGTGTCCCTCATTCCCATCTCAAAAAGTTGGGAGGTATGCTTCTATATAGCAGAGATGATTAAATGGCAGACCGCGGTCCGAACACGGATCGCGAACACCACTTAGCAGCTGTGTGTGCTATTAGCCTGGGGTGTGCTCTCCTGAGTCTCCTGCCCAACCATTGTCATCCTCACAGCAGGTCAAGGGGTGGGAGGTGCTGCAGATCAGGGTGGAGAGCGAGAGCCTTTACAAATTAACAAGCGTGTTAATTTAACATAGTAAGTTGAGCAGCTCCCACCCCTTGCCATGCTGTGTGGATGACAATGGTGGCCAGGCTTGGAAGAGCTCACCCCAGGCAGATCAGTGCCTCTGTACTGCTAAAGCTAGGACTGTGCAGGGGAGGCTTGCACTGAAAGGGTCACTCTGATGTGAAATGGCACTGTGATATAGAGGAGCAGTGTGACATAAAGGGGTACTGTGTTGTAAAGGGGCACCGCGACTAAAGGTGCACTGTAATGTAAGGGGACTGTGACTAAAGGGGCACTTTGCCATAAAGGGATACTGTGATTTGAAGGTACATTGTGATTTAAAAGGGCACTGTGATATAAAGAGGCACTGTGTTATAACGGGGCATTATGATGTGAAGGGCACTGCAATGTAAAGGGGCACTCCATTTCAAAGGAATGCTGTGATGTAAGGGGGAACTGAGGACACTGTGGAACTGCTTTAAAGGGGGGTGGGGTTTAATGTAATGGGGTACTATGGACACTGATGTAAAGGGGAGAACTGTGATGTTATGGGTGTTATGTGAAAGGGGGACTGAGGAAACTGATGTGAAGAGGGGACTGTGATATAGAGGGGGCTATGATGTGAATGGAAGGCTAAATACACTGATGTACCGGGGGGGGGGGGGGGGCTGTGGTGTAAAGAGGGACTGTTATGTGTTATAGCGCAAGCATGATATTTAGACCACTGCCGGAAGAACATTTTACTGACTGGACCTCTGTAAATTTTTAATTCAAGACCCCTGGTATATAGTATGGAAGTGCAGAGCAGTGAGTAGTATGTAGAATCAGTGCAGAGCAGTACAAAGAGTGTAATGATAGTAATAATAATAAGAGTCAGTAATTGTAATAATGTAATAATAGTCAGCGCAATGAGCAGTATGCGGACAAGGCCATAAGCAGTAGGGAATGGCAGTGCAGATCTGTGGCGTGTGTGGTATGTAGCAGTAGGAAAGTGCAGGGCAGTGAGCAGTATATAGTGGAGTGCAGGGCCATGCACAGTACCTAGTGGTAGTGTAGAGAGAGAGGAGAAAGACCCAGCCTTCCCTATTAGCAACCCTGTAACATGCGAAAATGGATTGACCATAAGTTAACACAATGCAAACATTTACTAGAATTATACAAGTGTAGTATATCAGTGTGCAAAAGTTAATCCAGAATTTTCAGTGTTAGTATGTAGTCACGCCCCTTTAGCACCTCATGTGCTGCATAAATGAAAGCTTTTTGGATTTGAGCACAGGCATCATTCCATTTCTATTGCATAGTGTAAGTTAGTCACCAGACCTCCAGCCCTAAAGCGTACCTAAATCAAAACCAAAATTGTATTGTATTGTAGAGTACTTGTCCTTGGTCTGGTGGCTGCATCTGTTTTCTTTTTTTCAAGCTTATTTTGATGCATTTTCACCCAATAATCCTGTAAATAACACACTTTTCATCCATGGGAGGGAGGCTAAGTCACTCCCTGACTGTATATGGAGGGAGCCATGGTTGTCATCCTCCTAGGCTGCTCTCCTGATATGGACTACAAAAAGGACAGTGCATTTCTGGCTAGATCAACAGATATTTTCTGTATTTGCTGAAAATGTTTTTGCTTAAAAATAAATAAAACTAATGCAGACACCACATCTAAGGATTGAAAGCTGAAATATATTGCATTTTTGTTCTTGGATCTAGTTATCCCTTAAAGCGATATTAAACACAAAAACAATCTCTGCATCAGTTTTCTTTTACAGGCTTTTCTCCCTCTGTTTACACGTGGTGATCTGGGCAGTAACTCACCTCCTGTATGTAACCCCCCCCTCTGGATGAATGAGCACAAGGGGAACCTTTGGACAGCAGCATTGTCAGTGTGTGTGTGTGGGGGGGGGGGGATTGTTTGACCCCATGCTTTTTTAATGTGTTTCCTTGTGTCACAAATACACTACAACACATGACATCACTTCTGATTTTTTTTTCTGTCGTACGAGAATTTTCGTGACTTTAGTAACCTATTTAATTTCTACTTCTGACTATTAAGCAAAAAAGACGGATGATCTGTTGTCCGATTTTCGGATCGTGTGTACGGACCATTTCCCTGAGCTGTGAATCTGGGTCAGGGTTCAGTGAGTCAGGCTGGATCACTCATGCCAACAGCTCCTCTGGTGCCTCCCCCTGGTCTAGAAAGTTGTAGAAGCTTCTAGAGCTAGTGGGTGGAAGTTAGGAGGAGCAGTTTGGAATATTTATGAGGGCCTCAGCCAATCCCCAGTAAAGGGCTGGCAGGGGGCAAGGCTTACCTCATAAATAGGCATGAGCCATGCCAGCAGGGGTAGCCGGGTGAATGCTGCAGATATAGTGCTGTGGAGACTGTTGGTGGCCCTTTGGGATGCCTCCTGGTCTGGGGGGGTGACCTTGGGCTAAGGCTCGGGTGATGGAAAG
This sequence comes from Rana temporaria, assembly GCF_905171775.1. NCBI lineage: Eukaryota > Metazoa > Chordata > Amphibia > Anura > Ranidae > Rana > Rana temporaria. The sequence goes on along the minus strand of NC_053490.1, from coordinate 81,475,700 downwards.
ATCCTGCCACAACACATGGAGGAAGCCCTTCCTAGAGGCATGGGATCAAGTATGAGGACAGTGTAAGTACTGCAGCAGTACTGGGGACTTGCAAGGTGGAGAGACTGTCTAATGTAGCCAGTTCTCCCTGAAGACTGCGTTGTGCCAAGTCTTCGACCCTTCCCCATTGAGATCTCCTGCAGAGTCAGCCGGGTAGGCTGGTGAGAGAGTCAGTATAGAAGACTACTGTGAGAAGTTAGCCTGGAGGGCAAGTGAAAGCGATAGATGCAGCCCGGTGGTTTGGTATTGCCTGAAGATGTGGTGCTGGGCCCAATGACCATGGAAAGGACATGAAGGAGAAAGTGTATGCTGTGTCACACTATTGTGCTGCTTTTTAAGGGACTGCGAGTTCCTGCCTGTGATCAATGGTTTCTGAGCTTAGAATCAGGCCTTGTCAGCTCCCCTAATGCCAACTACACACGCTGGGAATGTCTGACAACCAATGTACAAGAAGCTTGTTGCCGGAAAATCCGACCGTGTGTAGGCTCCATCGGACATTTGCTGTCGGAATTTCCGACAACCAAAATTTGAGAGCTGGTTCTTACATTTTCCGACAACAAAACTTGTTGTTAGAAATTCCGAGCGTGTGTATACAATTCCGATGCACAAAATTCCATGCATGCTCGGAATCAAGCAGGAGAGCTGCACTGGCTATTGAACTTCATTTTTCTCGGCTCATTGTACATGTTGTACGTCACCGCGTTCTTGACGGCGGCAATTTACAACAACATTTATGTGACCATGTGTATGCAAGACAAGTTTGAACCAACATCCGTGGCAAAAATATCCACGGTTTTGTTGTCTGAATGTCCGATCGTGTGTAAGCGGCATAAAGGAGTGAGCCAGCAGAAATCAAGTGTGTGCAGGAGGCTAAAGAAGAGGAGACTGTATATAGAGACTGTATATAGATCAGTCGGGAGCAGTGATCAGTGTCGTGCCCAGCCCCCACACAATTAGAATCACTCCCTAGGACACACTTAATCCCTTCCTCGCCCCTTAGTGGTTAACCCCTTCCCTGCCAGTGTCATTTACACAACAATCAGTGCATTTTTATAGCACTGATCGCTGTATAAGTGACAATGGTCCTAAAATAGCGTCAAAAGTGTCCGATGTGTCTGCCATAATGTTGCAGTCACGATAAAAATCACAGATTGTCGCTATTACTAATAATTTTAAAAATATTTCAATAAAAATGCCATAAAACAATCCCCTAAAAAAAATCCTCTGGTCAGGAAGAGGGTAAATTCTTCCAGGGCTTAAGTGGTTAAGGGTGCACAGGCGCGCCCCCCCCCCCCTGTCCATTCGCTGCCTCCCCCATCCATGCTTTTAGTATAAGAAATTTGCTTTCAGGACACCGGCGCATTAAAACTATAAGAAATTAAATATTTGGCATTTTTGCACAGTAGAGTAGGGACTGTGATTGCTTTTGGCCAGTTCAAATCTGTATTGCAATATATGCAAACCAATAATTCCTGTTTTTATGCAAAAGTTTGCGAGAGATATGAAAGGGTGTATAACAGTGTACAGGGTGTTCATTTTCACTTTGGAGATGAAGGCATAACATGATGCTTCCCTGGTACTCTGATGACCTGGAAGATGCTCAGAATAACCATTAGCAGAACATTATGCTTCTATTCCTCTATCACTTCCCACTTATTTTTGATCTGTGGACAGCTTCAACAAAAACAGATAATAACATTTAGCTAGCTGGCGCTCGAAAATGGTGTTTCTGTCTGTTTTGGCAGGGTGTTACAACAGAGATGGATATTGTTAAACAGTTATTGTTGATATCCTTGGAAATGGCAGAAAGTTTCTGCATAATGACTACGAGCACCTCTTATACAACTAATAAACAAACACATTTGCAAGCACTGCTAACAAGCAATCAGTGATGGTCTATCCAAGCTCACTTCTAAAGGATATGAAATGTACATGGCAAATTCAGCATAACATATTAAATCCATAACATCTTGCAATGGTTTGGCTAAAAACCTTATACAAGCTAATAAGAAATTACTGCAGGTCATGGCACTTGTTAATGGCTCAACTCAGCATAGTTGCAAGATCTTTGATCAGTTTAGGCCACCACTAGTTCCATGTTTACAGTGCTATTTGTAAGGTCCTACCGTTCATCATTTTAATTTGCTTAAAGGGATAGTTAAACTTTACAAAAAACCTATTGTAGCACTACCCCCGAAGAAGCTGCTGGTTTGTTTTGGGTGGCATGTTACCTCATGGCTCCTCCGCCATCTAAGGGTGTATGGTGAATGTAGCAGAAATGGAATGTCCACAACAGGTGTCTTTTTCTGTGCTCTTTATTACCCAGCCAGGTAAAAACAGTAAAACTGGTGGTGAAAGGTAGAGTTGAAAGTAGAAGGAGAACAGTAGATTCAGGCATAGTAATAGGGAAACAGTCCTTCTCCCACGTGTAACTCTTCTTGCGCCACTCCTGCCTGAGTGGACTTAGTGTACCTGGACAGGCCTCTCTCTCACTGACCTGGCAGCCGGAGTATCACTCGGAACTAAGGGCTTGTACAGACGACCGAACATGTCTGCTGAAACTGGTCCGCGGACAGGTTTCCAGTGGACATTTGTCCAGCCGACCGTTTTGCGGCGGACAAATGTTTCTTAGCATGCTAAGAAACATGTCCGCTGGAATCCTGTCCGTCGGACATGTTCGGTCGTCTGTACAGACTCACCGGACATGTCCGAGCGGCCGCCATCCCTCGCATGCGTCGAATCACTTCGACGCATGCGTGGAAGCATTGAACTTCCAGGGCCGCGCACGTCGCCGCGTCATCGTCGCGGCCACGTCACCGCGGATGGTGTACGCGCGGATTTCTGTCTGATGGTGTGTACAACCATCAGACAGAAATCTCCGGGCGGACATGTCCGCTGAAAACGGTCCGGCGGACCGTTTTCAGCGAACAGTCCACCCGTCTGTACGAGGCCTAAGAGGAAAAGTCTCTGCCACAGACCCTCCTTAGGGTTGAGACAGCGGAGGTGATTTTCCTTAATGGAATTAGCCTGGATCTCCCTCAATAGCTTACAGGTTACCGACTGATAGGTGACCAACCTCTCAGTGTCCGGTTACCTTGATCCCCAGTGGTTTGTCGAGACCCTATTAGATCGCCAGCCTCTCATTGGCTCTCCTCAGATGGACCCCCACCGAACAGCTTCCTCGCTTGGGATCTTCAGAATTGGGAACCCAGTCAACTACTGGGCTCCCCGCCACAGCTGAAATGCTCCGGGCCAACATGGTCCCAGAAACCAGGAACACCGCGTGTCACGCGACCCCGGCCATTTCGCCAGGGGCAGTTACAGTAAAGTTTTGGGATAAAGGTTTTACATAAATAAAAGCTGATTATTGTAAGCACACCTGCCATTGGTAAATGGTATTTCGCATTCCTGTAACTTCATACATCTGGAAGAGGGCTTATTCTTTTGAAAAACAACATACTTACTGGCCAGATCACAAGGTGAAAATAGAAGAAAGAACCTAAAAAAGAAAATGATTCCAGCCACACTAAGAGTTGGTAAGCTTCAACATAATAAAGGGTTAAAGTAGAACTATAAGAAAACATTATTTTTTCATTTTGGAGATTTCCCTTCACTTCCTGTCCCATAGCCAAACAGGAAGTGAGAGGTAATCTCTGAAAATTAAGGAAATTCCCTGGGGACCCCCAGGTCACCAGAACTAGTGTCCCTATTGGAAGATTTCCCCTCTATTACTTTTCTGGGGACAACCCAAAGTTTTGTGATTTTCTTTTACTTTATTTTTCAATAATAATAGTATACAGCACAATTATATCCCTTTCACACTGGGGCCGCCGAGCCGCTCTTTACCGCCGTTTAAGCTGCAATTTTCAACCGCCAGTGGTGCTTTTAACCCCTGCTAGCGGCCAAAGAAGGGGTTAAAAGCGCCAGTGTTGTGGTGCTTCCAAAGCACTTCTCAGGCCATTCATTTCAATGAGCAGGGCGTATTGGGAGCACTGTGTATACAGTGCTCCCAATCCGCCCAAAGATGCTGCTTGCAGGACTTTTCCTAACGCCCGGCAAACGAACCGCCCCAGTGTGAAAAATCATACTGAAAACAAACGGGAGGCGTTTTTTTAGGCGCTTTACAGGCACTATATCTAGGGCTAAAACACCTGAAAACCTCCTAAGTGTAAAAGGGGTCTTACTTAACGGGGGCACAGACAGCAATCAAAATTGACAGGTGTTCTAATCTATCTCTACTCTATCCAAAACTAAAATAAAAGGTTTTGCCTTTAGTTATACTTTAATGGCTGGTGTCTCTGGGGTAATAGTGTGTTCAATGGCGTACCTACCCCTGCATGTCTCATTTCCGGCTTCTGGAGGTGATATATGCAGGATAAGGTGGGACCTTGTGGTCTCTTCATCTATGGGAAGTTAGCAGTGAGGATGATCTGTGTCAAGATGTAAGCTGGGTTGTAACGGTGTAGTTACCCCACAACGGGACCCTGGCATGGGTCTGAGGGCTGGGATACCTATATTACCTTGTGGGGTAGCAACTAATCTAATGAAAGGTATGGACACCACAATACAACACAGCACAGCCCTTTACAGTTTTTATAGAAAGGGTGAATAGAAGTGTTATACTATTTCTGAGTGTTGTACCGAATGTATTCCTATGGAAACTGCTGCAGAATTGTAAATATATTTAACTTCGGTAAAGAAGTTCTGGCTAAGAACAACATCTGGTATGATTTACATGAAGAAAGAGTGTGTGCTTCTAATGTGTAATGGGGAATTAAGTTTACTACTAAAAGTTAACTCTTTGGGTTATAAAGTCAGGAGTAATAAGAAGGAGGAGCAGCCATCTCGGGAGTGGGAACAGTGGTGGCCAGTGATGAAAGTTCTGTGAGTGTGGTGGCCTGGCATGTGGCGCACCCTACCTAGTGGCCAGGTTCTTATCTTAGGGCCCACTGCAGAATGGAACCCTTCTAGGAACTGGGCCTGGAACCACAGTGTGCAAGGCCTCGTTAAGTGCAGTGATTCCACTCTTTACCTTTTGATTTGAACATGATCAAGTGAACAGTGTGAGGAAAGCTAGTGGAGAGCTAGTGGAGAGACTCAGCAATCAATCAGTGCTGCATCTCTCAAAATGTCTTCGTAGTTGGTGCCTGGACAGTGTTACAGGCAGATGTAAAGAACATTATCCTTCTGTATATGGGACCACAGTAAAGTAGTTTGGCCTCTAGCCATGAGGGGGAGCTGAAACCATATGAGTAACAGTACAATACAATCAGCATGCAGTTCCCCTATGCTAACACAGTAATTAACCACTTAAAGCGGAGTTCCAACCACAATTAGCATTTTTTAAATGTACTGTATTTATTGGCGTATAACACTCACTTTTTTACCCTGAAAATAGAAGGTAAACGGTGCCTGCGTGTTATACGCAGGGGACTGTGGAAAGTTTTCTTCCTGAAACTTCACTCTTAAAGTTAGGGTGCGTGTTATACGCCTGTGCGTGTTATACGCCGATAAATACGGTATGTCCTTTCATCCTGCGTTTTTAAAATATAAATCTGGTCACTTACTATTTTACAATCCGCCGCCGATCCGCATAGATATTCAAAAAAGATAGTTTAGAAAACTATATCTACACCGTTGTCATTTTGCTTGTGGGCATTGTGAAGCCTACAGGCACTTACTTCCTGGAAGTCTTGGATGGGGAGTGATAATTGGACAGCGCACTGCATCCTGGGAAATGATGACACACATTTCCCAGGAGCATTAGAGGGAGATGATGTCAGAATCCTAGGTGGTTTCAAAGGCAGATTTCGTGGGACCGCATAGAAACAGGCATTTCCAGATGAGTAAAAAATATATATATATATATTATTTTTATTTTTTTTTAGTCGTAAGCTACAGTTTAAAGCAAAATAGTTTTTTTGATGGAACCTCCACTTTAAGGACTGAGTCTCTTTTTTGAGATTTGTTGTTAACAGTTATTTTTATCCCACTGACCTGCCCCCATTGGAAAAACTGCTCAGACAGCCAGATCCCACAAAACGTGTCTCTACCTACTATACCTACTATGCAGCCCTAATGACTGACTTTAACCCCAGGTTAACCCCAGTTTTCAAAAAGCTCAGGTAAAATAGACCTCTCTGGACATCTCCCTGGTAGACGAGGACTGGACAGAATTTATGGATACGTATAAAACTTCTGGTATTGCTTCTCAGGACTTAAATCATACAGGTCAAAATGTTTCCTCAAACCCACCTTACTCCGGCTAGGTTTTACAAAATGGGTCTCTTGCCCTTGGCTTCCTGTTTTCGCAGGTGTGGCCAAGAGGCCGATTTCCTACACTGCTTCTGGTCATGCCCAGTGGTCCGGGACTTCTGGGAGGAAGTGGGTGCTTTCATCTCATCAGTGCTAGGCCTCCCAAACATCATCCACCCCAAGAACTGCCTACTAGGCATTTTTGGCGAATTACACCTATCATCACATGCCAAGAGACTGCTCTGCATACTCTACTTCTATGTTAAAAAAGCTATTTGACTGTCTAGGAAGGGTGCACAGACCTCTCTGAAATCCCTCTGGTTAAAACTTATTAATGACTCTATCCCACTGTATAAACTTACTTTTGAACTCTGGAAACGGAACAAAACCTTTCACAAAATTTGGGGTAGATGGTTGGCTAGTCCGTTAACCCTCTCCCAGCACTGATTGTACTACTCCCGCTTGACCATTGATGGGCCATTGATTGATTAGGGATCTCTAATGTCTGGACCTCCACTTTCGCTATGCCCCGGTAATATACCTGAATCCTTTTACCATTGTGCCTACTTTATATCTTTGCACTGATATCTGTTTATTTTTCTATGTTTGAGCATATCGCCTAATGTTTATGACCAGGTTGTCTGGTGGTATTGTTGTTTTTTGTGAGTTTCTTTCTGTTTGTTGTTTTGTCTTAAACCCAATAAAAATATCTTTAAAAAAAATAATAAAAAGAAACAGTTATTTTTGCTCGCTTCAACTGGTTCCCTTGATCGTCGTTAGACTTTTTATACACACAGAAGCTATGTGCAGTAACAGTTAAACTATTTGAACACAGGGACACTTGCCTAATAGCCTCTGGTCCTAGTCTGAATAAAATACATGAAGACAATAACAGCAGCAGCTCCTGCATGGAAGGTCATGCTATCCAATTTCTCTCTTTTCACTTTCATGATACTTACCTATATAAGAATATCAAAGTCATCCAGTCCATTTTTTTTTATTTACTGGCAGAAAGTCTTTTTTTTAAACAGCCCGCAGACTGAACAAAAAAAATCAAACAGATAACTCAATCCATGCTACAGAATGCAGATGCATGAATCTTCTGCTGCATCCGTCAGAACCCTTGAACAGAATCTGCATCCTATTCAAGCAATTCTGAATGTAATGTCTACATAGAGAGGCAGAATCCAAAGCCAGTTTATGCTGTGCTCTCTATGAACATCCTCAACAATTTGTGACAGCAGTGTTAGGCCCCGTACACACGACCAGTTTCCTTGGCAGAATTCAGCTTCCGACCGAGTTTCTAGCTGAATTCTGCCGAGAAACCCGGCCGTGTGTACACTTTCGGCCGAGAAAGCCGACGAGGACCTCGGCGAGGAAATAGAGAACATGTTCTCTATTTCCTCGTTGTTCTATGGGAGAACTCGGCCCGCCGAGGTCCTCGGCGGCTCCAGGACTGAACTGGCCGAGGAACTCGATGTGTTTGGCACGTCGAGTTCCTCGGCCGTGTGTACGGGGCCTTAGCCCTGATTCACATCGAATCTGACTTTGGAATTGTGAGACTTCACGTGAAATCGCACAATTTCAAAGCCACATGTCAGTGCGACTTTATGTGTGACTTGTCAGACATCTGCACTTAATGCACAATTGTCTATGCAAGTCACACCTATAAATCGCCAAATAGTGCAGGAACTACTTTTTCGAATCGGTGCAGCGCCACGAAGTCAGCACTGCACCAATTTGATCAGTTCCATTGCCAACAATAGGGTGTGACTTCTTATGCGATATAAACCTGTCATGGGCTAAAACCTAACCATATTTTCCTATTTAATGAACACTTTAGATAGTGGTGATTATATAGGTAAAAAGAAAATAATTTCCATATGTGTAAGATTCATTAAGTGTTACTAACCCACAACAGTAAAATCAGTCTGTATGTGCAGTAAAGCATCTTTGTTATAAGCATTGTGGAACCTAAAGGGGTTAATCCTCTGTATTGTGTAACAATGTTGTTTGATCCTGTCTTCTCTGATCCTCCCCCTCTTCCACAGTCCTTAAACCATCTCCTGATAGAACAGAGCCTTGGGGGCAAGATGCACATGCTCGGTTTGGTGTGTATTGCTAGAGAGTTTTTTTTTCTTGGGAGAGTGCATGTGATCAGCACAGAGCCAATCAGCACTGTTGAGACAGGGAGTCAGGGGTCCTGCAGCCTCATAAGACAATCAGGGGGAGAATTAAAACTCATTCTACAAGCTTTAACCAGTGCTCTGCTGGACACTGATAGAAGTCACAAGACTGCTATATACTGCTGATGAGAAAAGGTATTTATCAGTTTATAGTTACTAAAATAATTGCATTTCCATGTTCTGTGTAATGTGGGAGACCAGATATAGTGAATGCAGGTTCTGGGTTTAGTAACACTTTAAATATTTCAAATGTGCCTGTAGATAAAGTACTCTATCCATTCAAATTCACAGACTTCATCTCTCAGGAACATTGTTAGGTATATAGGTCACTTTAAATGATTACTGCTTTACTTGTATCATAATATTCCACTGTGCTGGGTTTCACTACTTGTACATTTTTCATTCACTGATGATTCTTTTTTTTTTTTTTTCATCTCAGTTCTCAGTGAAGCCGTCATGCTACCTCTAAGCTACACAGCTCTTATGAATCTTTCAAGATTCTATTGAACGGTGTATTCCCAAAGTAGCCTTACTGTGTGGAATTTAAAGAGATTTCTCGAAATGCCATTTTCTTGAGTGACATGTTCTGCTGTGAAACTGTAATGCCGCGTACAGACGGTCGTTTTATGCGATGTTAAAAAACGAAGTTTTTAAAAACGTCAATTTAATTGACCGTGTGTGGGAGAAAACGTCGTTTTATGTCTTCTGAAAAACGACCAAAAAAAATTGAAGCATGCTTCAATTTTATGTGTCGTTTTTCAAAACGTCGTTTTTTACTTCACAGAAATTGACCGTGTGTAGCAAAAAACGACGTTTCAAACAACGTTTTTACACCCGCGCATGCCCAGAAGCTAGTTATGAAGCGAGCTTCAATGGAAAAACGTGGTGAACGTAACCTCGCTTTGCTAGAGCATTGTGAAAAAACGATGGTGTGTAGGCAACATCGTTTTTGAAAATTGAAGTTTCAAAAACGTCGTTTTTTACTTCACAGAAAACGTCGTTTTTTTTACATCGCATAAAACGAAAGTCGTAGCAACTTCAGAATATTTCATGCAGTAGTTTGGTCTGACTGTCATGCAACTTGAGGGCCATAGGCTTCAATGTTAACCCTCAAAAGTTGCATGAAAGTTGTACCTGAATGTTTTACATGAAACAGGGGGTCTGACTTTGCAAAGGGTCAGATAAGATTGTATACATTGATCCACAGATTTTGGGCTTTGGGGAATTCCACTAGATATGCAGCATGAATCAGAAAGTCCAGACAAGAAAGCAGTGTAGGTGACATAACAGGAGTGTATTTAGATATTCTATCCCGCTTCAGATACCATCTCATTAGCCTTTTGTATGAGTCTTCTAAATCTAGAGCTAGCACATTGAATACATTTCTCTCCACTTTTGCCCATATCATGTCGCGGTACAGCTGCTCAAGGTTGGTTTTCTAGTCCTGTTCCCATGTAATCAGATTAAATTATATACAGTATGAGAGATTTGTGGTTTGTTGTAGCCACTTAAAAATGAAACTGTGATGTGTCAGGATATGATGTTTGATTATTACACACTTCAGGTTATTACATTTAAATTGCTTTTCAGCTTCTAGCTAGGCTTCAAATTTCGTTTTGATGCCACCGTAGTGAGTGGAGGATTGGTTGATGTTTTTTGTCTGATCAGGCTTTCCTGAACTGAGTTTGATTGCTTCCGTCTGCCCCTGAAAGAAGCTTCCAGAGCATAGGGAGGGAGATTCAATTAATCAGTTGAATATTTATCAGACCCCAGCCAATCCCTTGGGAGATGTTGCCACAAGCTGGCTGGGGTGGTGATAAATGTGCAGGTGACCTGAGCAGATTGTCCTTCCCCCCCCAGGAAGGTTCCAAGCCTTGGGGGGGGGGGGGGCTGCTGCCCCTAGGGACAGTTGAAGTGAGTTAAGGGTTACAGTGTGGGCCTCAGCCAAAGGATTATATTTGTTGGAGGGGACTATACTTTAAAGCAATCTGACTACATCCAGAGCCAGGCCCGGACTGGGACAAAAAATAGGCCCAGGCATTTTAGACTGAGCAGCCCGGGGGGGGGGGGGGCACGGCAGTGGTTAATGATGGGATGTGGGCCCCTTTACATTACACAGTACCCTGGACCCCTTTACATTACACAGCACTGCACCTCTGGACCCTTTTACATTACACAGCACCCTGCACCTCTGGGTCCCTTTACATTACACAGCACCCTGCACCTTTGGACCCTTTTACACTACACAGCACCCTGCACCCCTTTACATTACACAGCACCCTGCACCTCTAGACCCCTTTACATTACACAGCACCCTGCACCTCTGGGCCCCTTTACACTACACAGCATCCTGCACCTCTGGACCTCTTTACATTACACAGCACCCTGCACCCCTTTACATTACACAGCACCCTGCACCTCTGGACATCTTTACATTACACAGCACCCTGCACCTCTGGACCCCTTTACATTACACAGCACATTGCACCTCTGGACCCTTTTACATTACACAGCACCCTGCACCCCTGGACCCCTTTACATTACACAGCCCCCCACAGTTTGTTACACAGACACCCCCTAACAGTTCTGGACCCCCTGCATGTTACACAGATCTCCCTACAGTACAGACCCCCACACTACAGTTAATGAATGAATGAGTGACTTGTATAGCGCTACACATGCAAACTGAATCGCCTCTAGATGCTTTTTCCAGCCAGTGTCTGCTTGGCTGGTGCGGTCATTTTACCCCGTAGGATCTCAACACGCTTGGGACACACAGTCGTACATACTTATATACTGGGCCAATTTGGACAAGATCCAATTTACCTACCAGCATGTCTTTGGATTGTGGGAGGAAACCGGAGTACCCGGGGGAAACCCACGCAGACACAGGGAGAACATGCAAACTCCAGGCAGATGGTGTCGTGGTCGGGATTCGAACCAGTGACCCTTTTGCTGCTAGGTGAAAGTGCTATCCACTACACCACAGTGCAGACCCCCTCCCTACAGTACAGACCCCCCTACATTACAGACCCCCTCTACAATACAGACCCCCCTACATTACAGACCCCCCTCTACAATACAGACCCGCCCCCTACATTACAGCCCCCTCTACAATACAGCCCATACAGACCCCCCTACATTACAGAGGCGTGACCTGCGGCCCGCGGGTCACCGAGGCCCACCGGCATATGCCTGGTTTGCCCTATGGCCAGTCCGGGCCTGTCCAGAGTTCCCAAGCTCATGTTGTATGCCTTTGTCTATTTTATCAATAAAATCTTTTGGTCATGAAAAATTGAACTGCCTCAGATTTGTCCAGGGACTAGTGTAGAGTTGGATCTTGGATGCCGAGGTGATGTAGTGCTGGGAGCCAAAACAGATTGTAAACTGGGGTGGGGGGAGCTCCCTGTTCAATTTGGTCCTCAGGAATAGTTCCTGGATAGCATTTTGTGCTCTAATATAATCAAAATACTTATATCACTGTGTCCCTAAACCATAACAAAATTGACATAAAATATAAATGTGCTAAACATACATAATTTTTTTTTAGAAATTAATAAACCGTGTTCAGAAATGTCTCAAATTAATAGTTAATTTCGTCTGTGCAAAATATCATCAGATCTATGAAAGCAAGCAACAGTCCAGGTATAGTACATCTTGTGCAATAAGGTGTATATACAGGGAATCTGTGTTCTTGCTTCAAACGTGATTCCATTGACCAAACTCCCCCTGTGCAATTAGAACTCATCAGATTTCAAGACCCCTTAATAAATGGGTCAGTCCCACTGGGATATAAGAAAATATCATCCAGAAGCCTTCATAATGTTATAAGAAAAGCAGATAGACAAATGCTTATTGCATTAAGTCGGTTTCATTAAATAGGCATAGAAAACCCAAATTGCAATTAAAAAGAAAGGTGCTCAGCCCAATACTCTGGATTATTCTCATAGCCATATATAGGAGTATGGGGTGATACCAGAGGGACTGCTTTCTATACTGTGTAATATTTTAATACGTTTAATACATACAATCCACCAGAAAGTTTGTCGATATAATGTGATAGTTGCTTTTCCTGGTCTCAGTTACCCAGATGAAGTTTTCGAAAAGCTGGGGCTGTTATATGCATAAAATGTGACTCGGAACTGCAATAGAAAAGGTTTGCAAATGGTACAATAATTCCATTTTGCATGAATTCTGCTGAACTGGGACTTTCTTCACAAACCTCTAGTTCCTTACCATCATTTAAAGTGGTTGTAAACCCTTAGGCCTCGTACACACGACAGAGGAACTCTTCGTAAATGAAACATCGTTTTCCTTGTTAGGCTTGTCGAGAAACTTGACAAGCTTTGTTTGCGTACACACGGTCAAGACCAAATCTCCTCGTTCTCAAACGCGGTGACGTAGAACACATACAACGACAGGGGAAGTTCAATTCCACTGGCACAACCCTTGAGGCTGCTTTTGCTAATCTCATGTTACTGCGTGTTAAGTAAAAGTTTGGCAAGAGACAATTTGCACTTTTCAGACTGTTACAGCGTGAAAAATGTGTTATCTCCATTACAAACGCTACTTTTACAGAAGGTGCGCTCCTGTCTCATACTTTATTCTGAGCATGTGTGGGTTTCTTAGCATACACACGAACGTGTTTCTCGTCGAAAACCACCCCGACGAGGAACACGATGAGGAAATTGAGACTCCCGACGAGGAAAAATAGAACTCAACAGTTTCCTCGATAAAAAACATACACACGACCGTTTTCCTCTGCAAAAAAGCTCTGCCACCAAGTTTCTTGATGGATTCTGTCGAGGAAAACAGTCGTGTGTACGAGGCCTTACAGACCACTTTTACCTACAGGCGCACTGTGAAAACCTTTAGAAACGGCGAGCGTGCTGTGACTGGCGGCTCCCGTGCGCATGCATACTAGCTCATTATGCCTTTGTCTGGCAGGGTGTTTTTTTTTTCCTTTGCAGAGGGTTTACTTCCTCTTTAAGCGACACTAAAGGTAAATTTTTATTTAAAAAAATATGTTATGCTTACATGCTATGTGCAATGATATTGCACAGAGTGGTCCCTTACCTCCTCTTTAGCAGTCCTTGGCTGGCGCTGTCCTTTCTCCGGGTTCCATGCTATGTAGGAACCTGTCAGTGCTTGCTTCTGAGCTGGGCTGTGTATGTCAATAGACACACACAGCCATTATTAAATATAAAAACAATGTCCACCATTTCCAATAGATGAAATCATACCACAGCCCCCCCCCCCCCCCCCCAAGCAACCATTCAGAGTGCATCCCAGGTGCACTGGGTTAGAAGATCCAGGATTGGTTCAGTGCAGTAAATTCCCAGAGCCAAGGTGCCCTGGGGTTGTCCCATAGATAACAAATGAGCTTCTGTAGAATTAGTATGCTGGAAAAACAGCATTCAATAAGTTCTTGCAGCCAATAGCTGCTGGGGGGGGGCAGTCCCCCGGTCAGAACACAATAGCTCCTTAAACAGATTATAGTGTGAACCCCTCATAGATTACCTTTATTTTAACTGTCATAATTCATCTGGAAATCAACTCCCTAAAGGAAGTTAGTGGGCGTGAAAGAATAAAACCTGAGCCTACTCTGCTATAGGTCAATAGCGTGTAACACAAAGGGGTCGATTTACTAAAGGCAAATAGACTGTGTACTTTGCATGTACAGGCATTTTCCCCAGAGCTTAGTAAATATGGTAAAGCTCCGCTGATTTTCATCATTCAATCATGTGCAAGAAAAACGCTATTTTTTTTTCTATGTGCCTTGTACCTGATTGGATAATGAGTGCAACTGCACTTGCAAAGTGCACAGTCTATGTACTGTCTAAGCAACATGTAATGTACATAGTGTAGGGGTCAGAAATGTGTATGTAGCGCCCCCTTACTTTCAGTACGGACACTACGCTAAAGTTAGTGGGGAATGGGAGAGTTATGCCGCGTACACACCATCACTTTATGTGATGAAAAAAACGACGTTTTTAAAAACGTCACTTTAAATGTCCGTGTGTGGGGGAAAACGTTGTTTTATGTCTTGTGAAAAACGACAAAAAAAATTGAAGCATGCTTCAATTTTATGTGTCGTTTTTCAAAACGTTGTTTTTTACTTCACAGAAATTGACCGTGTGTAGCAAAAAAACGTTGTTTAAAACGACGTTTTTACACCCGCGCATGCCCAGTAGCTAGTTATGAAGCGAGCTTCAATAGAAAAAAGTGGTGAACGTAACCTCGCTTTGCTAGAACATTGTGAGAAAACGATGGTGTGTAGGCAACTTCGTCTTTGAAAATTGAAGTTTCAAAAACGTCGTTTTTTACTTCACAGAAAATGTCGTTTTTTTTCATCACATAAAGTGATGGTATGTATGCGGCATTACTTTGCTCCCATTCACAATTTATTTAAATTGGGACTTCTGTCATTCCAGAAATGTCCACTGGGTCAATCTGTACTCCAGGGATGCAGTACCATCCCTGGCTGGCAGTTGGCACTGGTGGGGTTCTGGCAGAGCAAGTTTCCTCAGCAGCCAATTAGAGGAGTTTTTCCTCGCAAGGCATGCTGGGGAAGGGTATATTTGTGACAGGTGTCATGTGTTCTAAAATCTTCGCGGATTCCCGTTCCAGGTGCGACATCCACCTTCAGGGTGCGCGCATCCATGGACCCCGCCAGCGTGGCCCACCTGGCCAGAATTGCAGGCTACACAAACCCTCATCCGGAGGTAAAAGGGGACCCCAGTGACTTACTGGGTTCCCGGTTCGATTGAGAGGATCCCAGGCTGGGTGCCGTTTCGATTGGGGGGTCGGCTTAGGAGAACCCGGAGGCAGGTTGTCCAACAGGGCTTAAAGCGGAGTTCTGGACACAATTTCACTTTTTAAATATAAATACCCCTGTAATACACAAGCTTAATGTATTCTAGTAAAGTTAGTCTGTAAACTAAGGTCTGTTTTGTTAGGTTGTTACAGCATTTAGACACTTTATAAAATAGAAATTGACTGGGGCCATCTTAAGTGTGGGCATCATGAAGCCAGACTGTATGACTTCCTGGATTTCAGCCTTGCAGATCTTGCACATGCTCAGTGCTGCACAAGCAATGTAATAGTTTTCAGATCAGGTTTCAGCACCTGTACTGTCCAAGTCACATGATTCTTCGAGACTGGGGAGTGCACAGACTCCTGGAAAGTTACACCCACTACATTCCCAGGAGTCTGTGCGGTGAAGCTTAAGCACCTAGGTGCAGGAAGAGGGAAGATTAATTATTCTGCCTAGCAACAACACTTTGAAGGCATCTAAAAAAAAAAAAAAAATTTTCTTAAAGGACTAATGAAATTTTTTTAAAACTACTGATGTAATGTTATATTTATGGGTGGAACTCCACTTTAAACGAACCAATCGGGGATCTGGTGACCGGAATGCTGACAGGTACGATTTGCTGTCATCCGGTTACCTATGTTAAAAATCTACTGGGAGGATCCGCTCTGCTCATCCATTAGTTCATTTAAAGTAATTGGCCTGTGGCAGAGGCCCTAGAGTCAGGTCTGTGAGAGAGATCTGTTCCTCCCAGAAAATCCTAAGTGACACTTCGGCTGCCAGGCCTGTGAGAGGGGTCTGTCCGGGGGCACTTCACCCACTCCAACTAAGAGTGGCGACTAGTAATAATTTTTGGTACTCTATTGAGCAAGGACTGCTCAACAAATATCCAGGCCTGACACTGCAAGGTTTTCCTTTTCTTTTCATCACCCTTTCTTTTCCAAATTGATGTTGGCTGTGTTGGCTTGGAAATAAAGCATTGGAAAATCCTTTATTCACTGTCTGGACCTTCGCTCACTGTATTGGCTCACTGCTATCACCCCTAGACACACTACAGGGTAACTACTAATACGCTGATCCCAAAACAATCATCGGCTCTTTCGGGGGTAGCGCTACACTTACTTCACACATTTAAAAGAGTATAATACACAAAGTGCTGGGGTCGGAGTGTATAATACACAGAGTGCAGTAGTCAGGGGTATCTAATACACAAAGGGCAGGGTTTATGGGTTTATAATGAGCCAAATGCAGAGGTCAAGGTGCAGTAAAAAGGGTAGATGAGACATACATTTATTTGCTAATTACAGCTAGTTTTCTCTAAAATTGGTACATTGGGGTTGATTTACTGAAGGTAAATAGGCTGTTCACTTTGCAAGGGAAGTTGCACTTTGCGATGTATTTGCCCCAAAGCTTAGTGAATGTGATGAAGCTTCACTTTGTAAATATGCAATCAAATACAAGGAAAAAACAAAACAACCAGCATTTTTACTTGCACGCAATTGGATGATGAAAGACATAACAACTTCACCTCATTTACTAAGCTCTGGAGCAAATTTTCTTGCAAAGTGAACAGCTTACTGCCTTTTGTAAATAAGCCGATTGTATCTCTTGTTACAAGATTGTTATTCCTATGCTCCCGAGCTCCATTTAGTGGCCACTATACAGTATCATCTACTACTACTGGTAATTAGTCAGTTGTTAGCAAGGGAAAACAACCTGAAGAAATTGTTTTTGCCCAATTCACATATTGATGAATGTACATGCAATTCACTGAATAAATGGCTTTTTTTTTATTGACCATAGGTCATTTTTTGCTTACCTTGCAGCTCTGAGTTTGAATCCCATGAGACCTTACCTGCACAGAGGTAGCATGTTCTCTTTCCTTGGGTTTCCTTCCACAATACATAGACCTTGTTACCTCTAAAATTATGTAGTAAGGACCAGTGCTGAAACACGTTTCTCAAGCAACCAAGGTGAAGATGTTGAAATAAGCCCCCGTCCCTGATGCTGATTAGATTGGTGTTTGAACATGAATAGCTTCTAGAGGAACTATTTGTATTTTGGGAAGTGTTGCAGCAATAATACCAAAGGGTGGTTAATTTGTAACTGCACATATCTGTAAGTCCAGCACCTCCAATGCATTCATGCTGCGATCAACATTCATTTCAAATTTTTCAGCTTGGAGCCTCAAGAAAGCTGTTAAACCTCCCACTGTGAGCTGTAGTGTCTGGGAGGGGTTGCTTGTGAGACACAAATGAAATAGTATTTGGCTTAGTCAGGGAAGGTAAAGCAAGTTTTTTTCTTATTTTATGAGGCTTGTACTTCGCATAGTAACTCTAGCACTAGCACTGCTAATAATACAGTTCTCATTACTATTTCATGCTTTCGTTTGTTGAGAAATCACTTTGAAATGCATTCCCCTAACATTTCTGGCCATTGACATCTCGTGTAAGGGCAGCTGATTCATGTAGCATTTACTTCCTGGAATCCATCTGCCCTTAGCTCAAGCACGCATGCAGGACAGTGTGTTTAGCTGAGAAAACACCCTCCTCCTCCCCTCCTCAAGACTCCTAGTATTTGTGGCATCATTTGCCTCGGCAAGAAACCAGGAAGTAACTGAAGAAATGTTAAAAAAAAAAAGTAAATAATGG
The DNA here is from genome assembly GCF_905171775.1 of Rana temporaria. NCBI lineage: Eukaryota > Metazoa > Chordata > Amphibia > Anura > Ranidae > Rana > Rana temporaria. The sequence goes on along the minus strand of NC_053490.1, from coordinate 81,457,755 downwards.
TGAACATCTATGGTTTCAAAAGTCAACTCACAACTTTCCTCAGAGTGGATATTGCTCACCTGGATAGGCCCCTCTCACTGGCCTAGCAGCCGGGATGATGCACGGACAAAAAGAATACAGTTTCTGCCACAGATCTTTCTTTCAGAGTAGAAATGAAGTGTTCCAGAATCCTCTGCCACGGGTTTTAGTAGCCGGATCTCCAGCCGTATAGTTTAGAGTCTTTAAGCCAACCCAGCAACACTGTAAGGCATCATAGAATACGGTGCATCCTCCAATAAAGTTACCAGGCCTCTCCCGAGATACCAGCCTTCCGCTTGGTCTTCTCCCGGACAGGTCCTCCCCTGGTTTCCTCCATTAAGTGGCTTCCTCCCGCAAGACAGACAGCACAGGATCACCTTCAAAGTGCAGGCCCCAGTCAATATGACTGGGCCTACCTGGCGGAATTGCAGCCTCGGGCTAACGTGGTTCCGGAGCTGAAAATGGACCATCACATACCTCGAGCCAGGAGGGTCACGAGGCAAAAGGACCCAAGAAAATGGCGTTTGCCCCTTCAGTATCCTTCCCCAGCATGCCCAGCGGGGAGACCACTCCCACTGGGCTGTTCCAGGGAAAGACACCCAATACACTCTGGCTTGCCTGTGTTTTCAACATCTGCCTGTGGTGGTAACGTCACCTACAGGCAAACAATGGGAAAACCCTCCAAGCACAGCTATAGCCGGAAAAGAGGCTGATTTAGCCTTAATCATCAGAGCCTGAGCTAACTACCAGCCCAGACACCCACTAAATTTAAACATAGCGCCTGGTCATCAGGAGCAGGGCGCTACATATATAACAGTACATTTCAGTTAAAAGTAGAGCAATCATCAAGGGGGACAACTGGGACTCTGGGAATGTGGGGGTGACTATGGTGACCAGGGGGGTGGGTTACTGATATGTGGGGAAACCTTTATCAGTGCCCATTTACATTACTGTATTCACTTCCCCTAACATCAGTGACCCCCCCTCAGACTGGCCTGGCGGCGCTGTCACTGACCTCCTCTCAGGTGCACCGTGCAGGATTTCAGCTCGGTGGCTCTGGTTTTCCTATAGTCTCCTCCCCACAGTCAACACATTTCTGACTTTTCCCATGACCCCCATCCCGGTGGTGTTCCCATTCTTAACTCCTTTTCAGACTCCCTCAGAGACTGCAGACATGATATAAGACAAGAGAAGGTCAGAGGTTGCAGACATGATACAAGAGATAATTAGAGGCTGCGGGCATAAAAAAAAAATGAAACAAGGAAAAACGCATATGTGGAGTCCGTGTGCCGCGCACCCCGAAAATGCAAAAACAAAAATGGGAAGGTCCCCCAGTGGGGTTTTTTAGCGGCATGATGTTCACAATAAATAAGAGTGGTTGGATAATATTGAAGTTAAAATCTTTACTTGGTTTCAACATTGAATTACAATAAAATGTACAACATGGTTGGAGCATTTGTAAAAAAAAGTGTAGATAATATACATATAGTACACTCTGATTATACATAAATAAAGGAATAACAGTGGCAAAAATCAACAATACAATACATGTTACATCGTAGTTCAATTGGTTTCCGTATGAGTATCCCGACGCGTTTCGACCTAAACTGTCACAGTCTTCTTCAGGGGAATGTACTCTGATAGATATAATTAGAAAAATTATTAAAGTTACATCCCTCTAACAAAAATGTTTAACATCTGCTAAGAGGATATTGTTGAAATTATATTTACCACTCAAGGGTTAATGAATTAACATGTAATCAGAGATGGTTGCTGAGAAGTAAAAATGATCCGAAGACCCCCATAACAAGAGAACCCCCGTTCCGCTTGACGGGAACCCACCAAACCAGGCTTACAAGGAGTCACAAGTGTGGACCATAGGGGGGAGGAGACGACCTGAAGACACCTGTATTGATTGAATATTTAGTTTAATTTAATATGAGTAATAATGTAAGTACTAATCATGTTGCATAGCATAGATAACATCCATTAGGCTAT